>NC_012874.2:36892011-37118029 GCF_000003195.3 Sorghum bicolor | reverse complement strand
AAGGCTTTAATATCTGGAGCTCATAGGTGGGAGATAAAATATACATACTTACAAGACATTTATTGCATAGTCAAACCATGGATCCAAAGAAACAAATCAATAAGCCAAATCAAGATGTGCATGTGTGGCGAATGAATGGTGTATGGTGATGATGGTGATAACAATGGTGAAAACAATGGTGGTGGAAGTCTAATTCTACTTTTGCTCTTTGAGGGGATACATACCTTCCTTGCTTTTGAAACTTTATGAGGAGAATGAGATGCTCTTCTTTTTCTTTTCTTCGAGGTTCCGGGCACTTGCCCCTTTTTATTTCCTCGTATATTATTTATTTTTTTTCTTCTTTTTTTTTCTTTTTTTTCTTTCTAGAGCACTCATCTCCTGAAATAATGTAGCAAGTGGTAGTAACCAAAATAACTGGAGCATTTATTTCACAGGGAATAACAGGGATAGGAAAATGTTTTTTCGCTATTCTCTCCCAAATTAGGAGTATAAGTTTGGGTAAAACTGGAGATGGAAATGAGTGGATATATGTGGATGGTACTTGCGGAGTAGAAGTAGCATATATGAGTGAACGTGCAAGTGAATCTTGATTTAACCACATGACAAGCTCCTAAGGGTCTACACAGCTTTGTTGACACTAGCTAACACCACTTAGATACTAGGTTGTCATCCCTAGCATGGCGCCAGAGTGTACAAAGGTATTTATAAATGTAAAGGCTCTCTAGAAAATAATCTATTCTATCCGCAAGCGCACAGATAAAACACCTCATTGTAGCATTTCACCAGGATAAGTATTCCAGGTATCGTTATTTATAATTTTGCTTAGGGGATCTCAAGAAAATGGAATTAAATCAAAGGGGCAAAATCTATCAAGGCATAGACTAGAGATAAACTTGCAAGAACATGATTACTAATAAGAAACTCGTCACACAGTCACGTACTTTAGCAGGGGGTAAACCATAAAGATAATGATAATAAAGTATAAGTTCATGGGATAAAGAGCACAGCGATTAGAAAATAGACTACTCCTCATATATGTAGGTGATGTCGGATTAGCTAGAGAATGGATTCTAAGTCATCTACTAACTACTAAGTCATAATCTACTCTAGTTATCTACAAGATCATGTATAGCATAAAAGACTCTTCATTCATGTATAAGGAACATTGATAAAGTAAATCAGAACATCGCATGACTTACTCCACAATACCGGTTCTGCCTTTCCTATCAACGGAGGGTGGACTATATAAGAATCAACGAAGCTGTCACTATCGCGAACTACCACATGACTCGGCCAATAGGATACATTTGCAGATAAATAACATCTAAGCACCACGCTCACATGTGATCTATCACCTAACTCCCTCGCGTCAAGAGCTAAGCGCTTTGCAAACTTATACATAAACTCATTATCAATTAGAACTATATCAAATATAGAACTAGAGCAAACTAAGAACATAATAATTAGAGACATAATGCAATTAGAACAATAGAATTAGAGAAAGATATGAATAATACCAATCTTTATTACCGAAGATCCGAATCCAGAGCGTAGTGCTCTACTTCTCTAATTGCTATCTAATCAACCTCTAAACTTGAAGGATTAGGGAGTAGCTAATTCTAATTCTCTGTGGGAGAGAAGCTCTAAACCCTAACTTTGATGGCTACCTCTGAATAATGATTTCTCCTCCTCTCCTCCAGGGGCCAGGGGGTCTGGTTTTATAGTCCCCTCAAGTGAACGTGAGCCATTGGATCAAACCGACATAGATTGTATGGTTTAGATTGATCCTTTAGGTCGGTGGAGCATTGTCCCAAAGCAGAGTCCTGGTTGGCTTCCTGGCCAGGGCGGGCGCCTAAGGGGGGTGGGCGGCCGCCCAGCTCCCGAGCCCGATTCGCGTCCCGTTCGTTCCCGTGGCTTCTGGATCCTTCTAGATTGAGGAAAATTGCGCGGCACGTAATTATCTCGTTGTAAACATGACATGTGGGCCTTCTCTCCCTATTTTCTGATAAACCCCTACAGAAATAGATAAACACCAAAGCTCGTGGAATTCTGTCAGATAAAACCCCTATTCTAGATGTTTGTTTCATATTGATCCTTTTTCATGTTTATTTGATTATTAATTTTAGTACGTAAGGACCGTCAACAAACTCCCCCAAGCTTACCCTTTGCTCGTCCCTGAGCAAATAGCTAAACTCGGACGGATCAGGAGTTGCTTCGATGTTTTCTTTCCTGACAGGCACACATGCTTTTACATAAAAATTCTTCCAGATTAGAGTGAAATGTTATGGAGTTTAGTACCTGCACTTAAATATTAAGTAATCGAAAGACAAAATAGTTAAGTCAAGCACTATCCCTCTTGCCTATACTTCACCTTTGTTCTAGAGTTTTTCATAAGTTTTCAAAATAAAACTCAGAGTTCCCAGCAATGATTCTCTCAGGTCTCTCTATATGTGGTATTTGTGGATCCTTACCATGATATCACTTACCTAAAGCTAATAGAATATTTAAGTGGAGCTCATAGGGGTGACAAACAGCTCATACATATGTTGTCTAATCGAGCCATGGATCCAAAGGAACTCAGCATATAATTAAATCAAGATGTGCATGTGTGATGAAGTAAATGATAGTGATGATGAAAATGCCTAAGTGATAACTTACTTCTCATTGCTCCTCATATTGCTATCTCTTCTCTTCTTCGATCTTCGCTTTGGGAGAACATGGGCTATCTTTTTTTTTCTTTTCTTTTCTCTTTTTTTCAGGTGGGTAGTAGATACCCCTAATTCTACTGTCGGACACTTGTTCATTTTTTCCGCTCAAGTGGGCATTTTTATACCCCTAATTCTACTTCGGACACTTGTCCATTTTTACCTCTCGTCTCACTCTTTTTCTTTCTTTTCCGAGGTTCCGGGCACTTGCCCCTTTTTATTTCCTCATATATTTTTGCATAACCCATGCCTCTTCTGCATTGAATCTTTTTAGAGAGAGAATAACAATATTCGGGACAGTGAGTGAAAATATTTTTAGCAATTTTAATGAATGATGTGGTAGATGTGTGCAAGTGAATATCTTAATTTAACCACATGAAAAGCTCCTAAGGGTCTACACAGCTCGATCAAACTCAATGTAAATATAGTAAAAGATGTTATAGCAAGTATGGCTGTGGTAGGTAGTTTTGTATGCTAGGAACTCATCATGTGATTTGTAAGTTTTCAAAATAAATCTCTAGAACTTAGTGTAGTAGGAACAAAATAAACAGTAGCTCAACTTTATATCATGTCTTTCTCTTACCTAGACTTTAGTTTTATGCTTCCCAAAGATAGTAATTTTAGTTTTAGTAATTCCTGAAAGAATTCTAATATAAAAGCTAGGTACTTGTAAGTAAGCAAACAGAGCAACTGTTCATCATTTCCATCATGCATCTTTTTGGTCTTTATTATTATTTTGAGATTAAACTTAGCAGAAAAATACAGCACACTTATCTACACACTCTTTTTATTTTGTTTTCATGTTTATTAAAATGCAGTAAATTGAAGCAAGAAAATATTTATTTGGTTTTCTAGTAATAATTTTTTTATATAAATTAAATACTAAGATAGAATAGAATAAATAAGAAGAGCAAATAGAAACTTACTTGATAAATTAGGGAGGAACTCCCCCAAGCTGGATGTTGACGTCGGTCTTACCCGATGTTCCAGAACCGCATCATGGTTGTGATGTTGTCGTTCATTGTTGTTGTATCTTGTCTCAGCTCTTCCACTGCAGCGGCATGGTCCTGGTTCCATTTTTGTTGCTCTTACAGGAGTCTTCCATGTTCTGCTTGCGTGTTCTGGATGTCGAGGAGGGTGTTGTCGGTACGAGTGAAGAAAGCACCGGCCTCTTGATAGTAGTCATTCGTGAAGGCGTAGGAGGCGTCGGAGTATCGTCCTGCATCAAATTGGGGCGGAGGTCTGGATCCTGAAGCTCCATATGGATCAGTGGAGTACCTGCCCGTATGAAAAGGTGGGTTTGTCCACTGGTGATCTTGGCTCTCCGGCCATGTCTCCTCTGTTGGCTCTTGTGGTTGCGCATGACGAGCCCATGGGTCTCGAAGGACTCGTGGATTGTAATCGCAATAATGCAGGTGCGCTGCTTCTTCTGGTCCAGGGTCAGCTCCATACCAAGTGCGTTCTCGGTGAGTGGTTATCCTTTCAGATGCCACTCGCTGTGGAGTTCTCTGGTTCACTGGTGTTGCTGCAATCTCAATCAAAAAGTTTTGCACAGAGTAGAGGCCAAGGTTCGGGTTAGATAACCGAATCTTGCCTTTATCATCATACAGCATATACATTATATTCCCCTCTTTCTTTAACATCCGAGCTTGTCTAAATGTGTCATAGCCATGATAAATTCTTAATTCTTCTATGAAGTCCAACGATGAGTTTTCTAGTAAGTGAAGATTAGTGGCTAGACGAGTGATTAGTGAAGTACATCCTATGGGTCCCTGAAGACTAGGTATGCTAAGCCAATGTGAAACTAATAATGTAACAGGTGAAGTGGGTACTTTACTAATAGCAGCATATAAAAGTTGTAAATCTCCTACTCTTACTTTCCTAATATCATCGCGATAGAAAAGATTGTACCCAAGCCATTTGTGGAACATCCTAAGAGTGGGGTGTTCCATGTCACTGGTTCGGGCTTGACTGTAAAAATTATCTCTAGATATTTCTCTCCAAAACTGGTGTCTCTCAAAATTGGGTAAATCGGAGTCAATGTTCAGGATGCATCTTGAAGAGAAACCAAGATGGTCGCTCAGCTCTCTCCAGGATAACATAATTTCCTGTTTAAACATCCGAAAAACAATTCCCCCCTCATAGTATTGTAAGGTGCAAAGAAATTCGAGGGTGAGAAGACGAGAACCCAGCTCAGTTATATTCCAAAAATTTGTCCAACCCATCATCTGAAAAATTAAATCAAATTCAGTGTCCATACCTGTTTCTCGTAGTAGGATTGGATCGATAGTAGGGGTGTGAATGAAATCTTCGTTCTTCAATTGCTGATAGACTTCCTTCTCTCTTCGGGTCTTCAGTCCTAGGTCTCCTATCTTGAGAAGGACCTTAACTTGCTGACCTGATGAAGATGATGGAGCTTGCGTGGGTGTCGGGTCGACGCTCATCTCTGATGGCTGTGAGGAGTGTCGGGTTGAACTCCTTGTACCAATGTTCTTGAGAGCCTTCCCTGCATTCTTCACCTTCTTAAACATCCTGCAAACAAAAGTTGGCAAAAACACAACTGGTGGAAAATGTGAGATAAAATGTTAGTGGTCAGCTGTCCGGGGTGTCAGTAGTCCAGGGGTTAATCGTTCAAGACAAGTTTTTATTTTGGTAGAGCCTCTCCCTAAACAACTTTTACTTCCGCTTAGACAACAGGATCACTACTTGCTAGGTGATAATCACTCTCTCAAAAGAACTCCAACCTTCCACTCTCCTCTTTCTCTCTACTCTCTTCTCTTCACTACAAGAACTCCTTCTTGGGAAACTAAAACTTGTGTGGTTTTCTGGAGTGTTTGTGTGAAGAGAAGGGGAGCTGGAGGTGGCCTTTTATAGGAGGAAAAGGGGACAGGGCGGGCGCCCTTGCTAGGTGGGCGGGCGCCCACTTGTGATGCCAATCCTGGGTGTGCCTCCTCCACTTGCTTCCTTGCTTTGATCTCACACAGAATAATGTTGTGTTGGTAGTGGTTGGACGGTGGAAAGATGTCAGGTGAGTGGAAACATATTGGTGGATGAAATTATGTAATGGGATGTTTGTGAGGTGAAGTGTATGACATGTGGGACCCAAAGAGTGTGGGTCATGCTTCTAGAAGATCAATATAAATAAATATAATGCAGGAAAATCTATGAGAATTATAACTTAATTAAAATGATAATGGAAAATATTTTTGTGCCTCCACAATAATTAATAAGTATGGGTTGTTACACACCACGAATATTATTTATATGGGGCTTTTTGATTATTATAATTATGCTATGAATATATATGACTAATGCAAGAATTAATTATGCAAGAATTTAAATACGAGAAAATTAATAATGCGGGTAAATACCGATTTACCTCCCGGTGAGGGTTTGGGATTTTTAGGTCCCCCAAGCTGGACCTCCATTTCTTTTAATCTTCTAAGTTTCCTTCCTCCGGAGATGGTGTCTCCAGTGGTTTTTCATGAACTTCCTTCACTGTAGAGTCTCTCTCTGGTCTGGGTTTGAATGTGAAGTGTTCTTCTTGACCGTTTATGTTGAACTTGATTTCTCCTTTCCCGACATCAATGTGGGCATTAGCAGTGCTTAGAAATGGTCTTCCAAGGATGATGGACACTTTCGAGTCAGGACTCATGTCTAGTACTACGAAATCTACTGGTACTAGGAAATCTCTGATCTTGACTGGAATGTTCTCGGCGATGCCCAACGGGTGTCGAACCGATTGATCCGCTAGTTGTAGGCACATTGATGTTGGTTCTAAGGTTGCATGCTCAAGCTTTTTGTAGACTGATGCTGGCATCACACTGACACTTGCTCCGAGATCACAAAGTGCATTGTTGAAGTGTTGGTTTCCGATCGAGCAGTCAATAGTGGGACATCCGGGATCTTCCTTCTTCTTTGGTGGCTTATTGAGGATGGCCGCACTACATTCTTCTGTCAGCTTGATAACCTCAGTGGTGGGCAGTGGTCTCTTCTTGTTAAGAATATCTCTGATGTACTTTGCATATGTAGGTACCTGTATGGCATCGAGCAGAGGTATGTTGACATATAACTTCTGAATGACCTCTACAAACTTACCAAACTGCTCATCCGACTGCAGTCCTCTGTTTCTTCTGGGAAATGGCAAATAGTTGGTGTCGTAAAAATCTTTCCTCATTTCTCCAGTTGTTGGTGGTTGTGGCAGATCATCTGCTCCAACTGGGCTTTCTTCTTCTATCACTGCTGGTTGCACTGGTGCTGATGTTCTTTGTTTCTCTTTTGGGTATGGTGGATCTCTGGTGGCTTTGCCTCCTCTAGTAGTTATATTCTTTACCTGCTCAAGGTTAGTAGCAACATGCAGTGCAGCAGCTATCTTTATTAATTTAAGCTCAACCCTTTTATTAAGAGTGTTTTGTTCATCAAAGGCAGTTAGTAGAAAATCCATTTTATTGTGTATATCTTTTAGAGACGATTCATTTGTATCTAGCCTTTGTTTAACTTCATCATTAATTTTGGTTTGTTGAGCAATTATCTCTTTTAATGAAAGTTGCTTGATAGTATTACCTGAATTCATACCTTTATTATTGGGTTGATTCGAAGTTGGTTGAAATTTGTATGCTGTCTCAATGGCCCTATGTTCTTCTTTGAACTTGGCCCTCTGGTCAATCCAATGGAGCAAATTTTCCATCTTAGTTGATAATGCATTTACTTCTTCTGGTATTTCTTCAGTTTGATGACAATGTTGAGCTTTATCTTGGAACCATCTTTGGTTTTCTGCTATCTTATCCAAAAGTATCTCTGCTTTTCCAGTTGTAAGCTCCAAGAATGATCCTTTAGCAGATGCATCTAGGCACTCACGAGTCTTATGGGTTAATCCATGATAGAAGGTCTGCATAAGTAACCATGTGGCCATTCCATGGTGAGGACAATCTGATATGTATCCTTGAAAACGCTCCCATGCTTCTGAAATGGCTTCTGTCTTCTGCTGTTGGAAATTGACAATATTTCCTCTTAAGGCAGTTGTTTTGCCTATAGGGAAAAACTTTGATAGAAAGGCATCTGACAAGTTCGTCCAGTTGTTGATGTTATCTTGATGAGTGTAGAACCACTTCCTCGCTTTTCCTTCTAGTGAGAATGGAAAAAGGCGAAGCAGTATGATGTCTTTGTCAACTCCGTTGATGTGGATTGTGCTTCCAATCTCTAAGAAATTCTGCAAGTGTGCACTAGCATCTTCATGTGCCTTTCCACTGAATTGTGTAGCTTGTACCAAATTGATGAGGCTTGACTTGAGCTCAAACTCGGGTATTCCTTCTTCTACTGCAAATCTTGGACCGGTTGGAATGTTGTCAAGACTTGGAGCAGAGAATTCTTCCAAGGTATTGTGTGCCATAGCTTCAGCAATTGGTAGCTAGCTTCTTCTTCTCTTGATTGCTTTGGTTCTGATGATGAAGAGTTGAATGTACCCAAAGTCAATCCTGTTATACCCTATAAGAAAAATATAAACATAGAAAAACAACAGGGTGAACCTGCCAAAGCAGCGGTGCCTTGTTATGATTTCTCACTTAGTAGCTGTTTTATGCAATTATTTCTCTATAGTCTAGTCTAATATTTTATATGAATAACCTTGATTGATTTTCTGGCTTTCCTTAATATTACCCTTTTGTTCCTTTTTATGACTTATTCCAGAGACTCATATAATATCCTATAATTCCCATAAGTCCTATAAGTCCTATAGATCCTATAAGTCCTATAGATCCCCGGCAACGGCGCTAGAAATGCTTGTTGACACTAGCTAACACCACTTAGATACTAGGTTGTCATTCCTAGCATGGCGCCAGAGTGTACAAAGGTATTTATAAATGTAAAGGCTCTCTAGAAAATAATCTATTCTATCCGCAAGCGCACAGATAAAACACCTCATTGTAGCATTTCACCAGGATAAGTATTCCAGGTATCGTTATTTATAATTTTGCTTAGGGGATCTCAAGAAAATGGAATTAAATCAAAGGGGCAAAATCTATCAAGGCATAGACTAGAGATAAACTTGCAAGAACATGATTACTAATAAGAAACTCGTCACACAGTCACGTACTTTAGCAGGGGGTAAACCATAAAGATAATGATAATAAAGTATAAGTTCATGGGATAAAGAGCACAGCGATTAGAAAATAGACTACTCCTCATATATGTAGGTGATGTCGGATTAGCTAGAGAATGGATTCTAAGTCATCTACTAACTACTAAGTCATAATCTACTCTAGTTATCTACAAGATCATGTATAGCATAAAAGACTCTTCATTCATGTATAAGGAACATTGATAAAGTAAATCAGAACATCGCATGACTTACTCCACAATACCGGTTCTGCCTGTCCTATCAACGGAGGGTGGACTATATAAGAATGAACGAAGCTGTCACTATCGCGAACTACCACACGACTCGGCCAATATGATACATTTGCAGATAAATAACATCTAAGCACCACGCTCACATATGATCTATCACCTAACTCCCTCGCGTCAAGAGCTAAGCGCTTTGCAAACTTATACATAAACTCATTATCAATTAGAACTATATCAAATATAGAACTAGAGCAAACTAAGAACATAATAATTAGAGACATAATGCAATTAGAACAATAGAATTAGAGAAAGATATGAATAATACCAATCTTTATTACCGAAGATCCGAATCCAGAGCGTAGTGCTCTACTTCTCTAATTGCTATCTAATCAACCTCTAAACTTGAAGGATTAGGGAGTAGCTAATTCTAATTCTCTGTGGGAGAGAAGCTCTAAACCCTAACTTTGATGGCTACCTCTGAATAATGATTTCTCCTCCTCTCCTCCAGGGGCCAGGGGGTCTGGTTTTATAGTCCCCTCAAGTGAACGTGAACCATTGGATCAAACTGACATAGATTGTATGGTTTAGATTGATCCTTTAGGTCGGTGGAGTGTTGTCCCGAAGCAGAGTCCTGGTTGGCTTCCTGGCCAGGGCGGGCGCCCAAGGGGGGTGGGCGGCCGCCCAGCTCCCGAGCCCGATTCGCGTCCCGTTCGTTCCCGTGGCTGCAGAAATAGATAAACACCAAAGCTCGTGGAATTCTGTCAGATAAAACCCCTATTCTAGATGTTTGTTTCATATTGATCCTTTTTCATGTTTATTTGATTATTAATTTTAGTACGTAAGGACCGTCAACAAGCTTGACCACACTCAATGCTCATAAGTAGTAAATAGTAAATGTGTGGCTCAAGGTCTAGTAAGCATGTATATATGGCTGTGGTAGGAATTTAAACTCTCATCATACAGGAACTCATCATGCAATATTTTAAAGATTTTCAAAGATAAAATTCTCCAGAATTCTAGCATCTCTAGGAACAGATAAACAGCAGCTCAACCTTCCCATATCGTATCCGATAACAACTTAGACTTCAGATCAAGTTTTCATCCCACAAGTTTAGGTCTAGAGCAAGCCTTAAATTATAACAGTTATATCTAAACTTGAGAGAGAACTTCAAATTTGCAAATTAGGCAGAGCAACTATTCATCATATCCATGCTTAAGTTTTATTATTAGGATTCAGATTAGCATAGCCACTTTATTAAACACACTAAGCAAAAGATATATAAGCATAAAATCTTTATTTGGTTTTTCATAGTTATGTGTATTTATATTCTAATATAGTATAAATATAGATAGAAATACTTATCGAGATAAATAGGGGTGCTCTCCCCTAAGCTGAATTTTGACGTAATTTCTCTTGATGTAGCTAGCAGGTGGCAGAGGTGTGTTTGAAAGTCAGCAGTATTTTGACAGCGATTAGAATGTCCTCCGTCTGCTAGTCTTCTTCATTCTTAAATTCTGTGGAGCTCTAATAGACAACAAAGCTTGTGGAACTGATTAAGTGTTAGCATAAATATCTAGCCTTTATCATCTTGAGACTCCTTAATAATAATTATTACTCCCTGTTTTTTTATATTTTCATTTTATAAAGCAGAAAAATATTTATTTTATTTTTATGCCACCACAGTGAATGTACTTATGGGTTTTATGCCACTCGTCTACTCACATGGGGCTTACAGTTTTTTCACATTTTTATTTTCTTTCTAGGATAATACGAACATGATTAACTAAGCAAACTATAATTGAATAATTGAAAGGAAAAGGATAACTACCAAGTTTACCTCTTGGCAAGGCGTTCGGTGTTTTTTAAGTCCTCCGAATGGGACTCTCCGTTTTCTTAGTCGTCCTGAGGTTTGTTGGGTGGCGTAGTCGGTACTTCCGGCAGCGCCTCCTCTTCATTTATAGTTATCTTCATTTTCCATACCTGACTCGGTGTTACGGTCTCCTCAAGACAGTTCTGTTCAAGTTGTATGTCTTCAGTCCTTATCACTTCTCCTTCATAGTCTACCCATCCGTCCTTGATGATTTGCCTCCTCTGGTTGCGGTTGCGTTGTCTTCTTCTTGTCCTGACCTGCTTAGAATCTTCAACTATATAATCATTAAAGTAGTGGCGTACCTTTCTCAGAGGGGAAGTGCATGTGGAATTCTCCGATTCCAATATAGATAATGGCTTTGATAGTGTTTAGGAACGGTCTTCCAAAGATGGTGGATGGATCATACTTGTCTTCTCCCATGTCAATGACCTGAAAATTGTTTGAAGCTGAATGTATCTTGGTTGTAGGGGCATGGTTCCATGCAGGAGCTGATAAGTGACTGCGGCCATTATGTTGTCGTCAGATCCGGTGTCGTAGAGTGCCTTCTGAAAAGAGTATCCATTGTTTGTGCATTCGATTCTTGGAACACCAGGGTCGTCCTTCTTGATCAAGAAAGGTGACTTGAGTCGACGATCTTGACCTCCTTGAGCTGCAGTGACCATCTTAGCTGACTCGGTCGACATTTGCTTGTTCCTGTTCCTCCTGTTGGTCCTCTTCCTTGGTTCATGTCGGGATTGCTCTGAAGTTTGTGTAGTCTTGTTCTTGAAGGAAAATCTACTTCTTCCCCTTGATGTAGAAACTGATCTTGGCAGCATTAGCGTAGATGACAGCTCTGGTGTTTGGGAATGGCCTCCGTAAGATGATGGGTGCCCTCTCCTCAGTACCAGTCTCTATCACCACGAAGTTTGCTGAAGCGTATCAGGTACCAACTCGGACACAGAGGTTCTTCAATATTTCCTTTGGGAAACTAAGTGTGTGATCTCCATTGTGTTTGTGCTCGTAGATCCCGGTTCTTCACTTGGTGGAATCTAGGAGTTGTAAAACTCCTCCATGTTTTGTTTGAAGTGTACCTGTTCATAGAGACAAGGCAGAGATCAAGTGCATGGGCCCTGTTGGTGGAAAACACCAACAGAACCAAAAGTGTATTTGTTCTTCTCTAACCTTAAGCATAGTGAGCAAGACAAAGTTGATGGATCATGAGTGTAGCATTTAAAACATTTGTTAGATCAGATGGCTCAACCTAATGGAAAGATAATCTATCTATATTTATGTTTTGTTTATATCTTCCAAAGATTGAATGTGCAACATTTTAGCTTATATGATTAGGAGTGTGGGATCACGAAGGTAGTACTAAGAACAAAGATTAAAGGACTAATCATGTCGAATTAATTGGGTTGGTTAATTTGGAGTTATAAATCATACATGTTTGTCTCTTTATTTATGTGAATGCTAGAACCAAGGAGAAGCTTATAAAAGTGATAGTCAAGTACCTTAAAATGTTACCTTACTTGAAGAGTGACGGTACAGTATTACCTCGTGGAAGCTTTCCTTTCTTAGCGGTTGTGCATCGTGTTTGTGGCACCCTCCATGAATCATCTCGTATGAGCTACGTCTTTCTTGTGCAAATTGTTTAAACTTCATGTGTCACTTTCTTCATCTCAAATGTGAGTTTATCTCAGGACTTCCCAGGTTGATATTGAAAGTTTTCCTGCAGGGGTTAGTCCAAAATATACCAATATCTACTCAAGCAGTTTTTAGTTCAGTAACCAAACTAGACTCCATGTCTAATCAGATTAAGGAAGGCTATTTAAACTAAGCACCACGCTTAATTTAAATGCCATTGGAAGTGTGACCAGTACTTCCAAACTAACACTTACTAGGATAAACAAAGGTAGCATGATGGCTTTTATAGAGATCTACTCAAGTGGAGATGAAGTAGTGTGATTATTTAACAAATTGAGCATGTCTCAAAGGTAAGGACAACCAACATGGCAAAGGATGTTTTATGTAAAGTACTCCCCCAAGATTGAATTTTGCAAAATTCAAGATTGGATGAATTTAATTTAATGTTGCATGATGATTGGTTGGGCATACCTTGCGCTTGTCATTCATCCGATCTTCTTGCTCTAATCCTGAAAAGGTTAGTGGCAAGAATACCCGAAGGAATATTTCTACAATTATCTCATATGCTCTATACACAAGGCAATGTTGCAAATAATTAGAAGTTCATGTTACGATCTGATAAGTGCTTGTTTAAGGATGCTAAGCTTGTCCTTAGGGAACCATCAATTAACTCAACGAGATCTGCAATATTTATTATAGACATATGCATCGACAACCGCCCTTTTAAAGTTTTTATAAATAGAAAAGAAGAGGGGGTTGGAGATCTCAAATGTGGTAAGGATGGAGAGACAAATTGATTGGAGAGATGTTTTATATGAGCAAGGACTGGGTGAGGTATTTATGAAATAACTTCGATGCTCACTGTTGTTTCTCTCATTCTCAAACTCCAAGGATGATTCTTCATGAATGTTTAAAATTCCTCTAGGATTGTCTCTCAAGTTTGTTTTATCTATCCATTCAATGGTGATAGCACATGGATTTTTAATGCCCTCTAGCCATTGATGTTGCTCTTCTCGATCCTCCTTCTTATGCATGGGATGTCTAGAGAGATTCATATGATTATCGGGAGGTTTAAGAGAAAGAGCATAGTAGAATTTATTAAGCTCAAGGAAGGTGTGGATAGCCGAATTATGGGTTTGAAATGTTTAGAAATTGGCTATTGAAACTTCCTTTCCTTGTCTGGGAGATGATTCCTTCTCTATTTCTAAGATTTTTCTATGAAGACTAGTACAAGAAGGATGTCCACGAATGAAGACATACCTTCCTTTACTAATATATAAAGAAAGAAGGACTGTACCAAAGGTTATATAATTAAGACCAATGTGAAAATATTCAGGAAAAACATGGTCTTGTAGGGCTAGGTCTAAACCAGAATTTATAGAAAGATTAACAGATTCCCTAGGTGTAGCTAAAAGCGCATTATCTTCTTGATTAAAAGATAGGACCTCAGCTATAGAAAAGGGTTGGTTTTGACCTATTGCAATCAACTCCGGACACAGATCATAATTAGGGGCAGGACGTGTTGACTCCCATGGTCTATGGCTGGTCTCCGAAGGTGCAAAGAATTTAATAATAAGTATGGAATTTGAGATATCCATAAAGATAAAAACAAAAAGATAAAAGAATAAAAGTATAAAAGTATAATACAAGATAATAGCAAGATTCAAAGTTATCTCAGCAAACCGTCTTTCTCCCCGGCAACGGCGCCAGAAATGCTTGTTGATATTTGGTAACGCAATTAGAAAATGATCCGCAAGCGCACGGATATCGGTGAGCATTTCACCCGGGAGGTTTTCCAGAGTATCGTATTTATATTTTTACCACTGGGAGAAAGGGTGCATCTGACTAACCAAATCTATTGCTACTATCCCTTTAGGCTACAAAGAATGTCTCTCGATGTGAGTGATGTATAGAGAAGACTGCAACCGTAGTCTCGTTCTAACCTTGGTAAGGATGATCTACTGTTCTATTGGGGAGGCTCACAGAATCTAGACAACACAAAGGATGTTCGACCCGCACCTATAAACCTACCCGTCCTGCTAACGAGATGTGATCTACAAAGGTAACTCGGAAATGTCACGTTCCTCGCTACTACCACGGTCCAGCTAGTCAGGGGATATCTATGAGTACCCTAGCCTAAACACCACGTTTACGCTAGCAAGTGATTACTCTAATACTCAACCGGAAGAGGATTAAAGTAAACTCATAAACCAAAGAATAATAAAACAAGAACTTACTAGTATTAGAAGTCGAATTACTGAAGAATCTTAGAAGCAAGCCACGGGTTAGGAGACTTGATCCCGTAGGTACAACTCGGAGTAGACACCGACAGGCCGGCCTTCCTCCGATCCACACCTCCACTCTATCTCTCTCAATCTAGTAGAAACTAGAAGATCTATTTCTACTTTACATTGGTTGCTAAGCCTAAAAAGAAATATTATTTAGAGAAGAGGTTTTCCTTCGTGGGCACCCCTCAATCTCTATGATAATTTCTTGTCTCCTTCGGTAGCCAGAGGGGGTCTCCTTATATAGTCCTCCCCTTCTATGTGTTTTTGGGTTGATAGGCGAGGTGGTACTATGTTATTCTGGATCCAATAGGTCGGTGGAACGTCGTGTGCGAAGAGAGTCCGGAACGGAGTCCAGAGGGGGGCGGGCGCCCAGGTCCTCAGGGCGGGCGCCCTGGGCCTGGCCCCTTTCGGGCTCCGCTTCCTTCCCGTGGCTTCTGGAGTCTTCTAGATGGTAGAAAATTGCGCGGTGGGTTGATATCTCTATGTAATCCCGACATGTAGGCCTTTCTTCCTTATTTCCTGATAACCCCCTGCAGAAATAGACAAACACCAAAACTCATGAAATTCTGTCAGATAAAACCTTAAGTCTGGGTGTTGGTTGCATTTGGATCCTTTTCTTTATTTATTTGATAATTAAATTTGATACTTAAGGACCGTCAACACCTGCGACCCCTTACTTCCTCGACGCGGCCTGAGTGGATTGCGTCGCCGGCAGAGCACCGGGAACCAAGCCCACCAAAGGGCTACGTCATCTCTTTAATCAAGTTCCACCGCCACAGACTCGGTTCTCCCCCGAGTCGCTTCATGAGGGGGCTCTGCCACCACTACGCCGTCGAGCTCCAACATTTTTCCCCCAATGCTATCTCCGTCGCGGTGATCTTTGCCGTAGAGTGTGAAGGCTACTTGGGGGTGATACCGCACTGGGATTTGTGGCTTCACCTCTACCGGGGCAAGCTGTTCCGCGCTCCCGGCGGGGCTACTGAGGTGAGGAAGTCGGTGCGGGCCGACTGCCTCAACCTGGTCCAGAAGGTGGGGCACGCGGATGAGCCTTGAGAATACATTCTTACTGGGCTCACGTCAAATCACGCCTAGTGGGATTCTCAGTGGTTCTACCTGCACAATGACGACGGCCTCTTCCCCAACTACACTAGGCGGCTGATCAAGGAGTGCCCTGACAACTAGAACTACGGCGTCATCAAGACCCACCAAGCTCGGCTCTGCCCCCTTCTCGAGGCTCTGAAGCATCTGCGGGAGGAAGGTTTGACTGCCGCCCTCGTCCTCTTGGTGATCCACCATCAACGGGTACTCCCGTTGATGTGTCACCACTGAAGGATGGATGAGATGGGTCCCCGTGTTTTGCCGTAGGATCTCAAGGCATGCCACTTGTTGAACGAGGCACTCCCGGACGAGGAGGTTGCTACCAGGGTTAGGGCGTCCGTCTCGGGTGACTTTTAGCCGGAGCAAGTGAACGGCTTCCCCATGAAGCCCGAGGATGGTCATTACATTCTGGTAAGCCCCCCGAGTCGTTGCCATTCGACCCATGTTCTTGGTTCCATTGTTTTCCTTCTGCTTTTCCTGAGATCAGTGATTGTTTTGCCAGGGGGCGATCAATGTCTAGTCCTCGAAGCCTCCAGTGAAGGAGGATGATGCTGAGCGCGAAAAAAGGTGCACCTCTGCTGAGAAGCACAAATCTATGCAAGACGTAGAGAAGAAGGAGAAGAGGAAGAACCTCGAGTGTCAAGCGCTCGAGGAGCGTCGAGCCAAGGTGAGGCACAAGGGGGTGCCTGAGGAGGACTCCCCTAATGAAGACGATGGTGACGACGACGATGAGGATTCCGAGGGGATGGTGACTCACCTCGACCGGGTCCTGCAAGCCTACCGCAAACCGTCGTTTCTTCATCACGCGTAGGGGCTTCAAAGGGGCCCCAAGGTGGAGATTATGACGGGCGCTAAAAGGAGGCGTCGCCTCGCCGTCTGCGTGCTGACACGCCCCCTGCCTCCACCTAGGGTCGAGCCGTTCTTCCGCCATGCCCTCCCCAAGCATCCGACTCAGGTCATCGGGTCAAGACCTTTGGAACAGGGCTGCTGACTCGAGGTCACACCACCGCGGTGGCCTCGAGCCTGCGAGGAGGGCATCGGAGGAGCACAAGCCCTAAGGATCGTCAAGTGGGCAGAGCGGAGCCAAGGCCTGCTCCTATCCCGGAACAGCCAAAGGCCCCGATGTGCGGTGGCTCAAGGCCACCCAGTCTGGGACTGGAATGAGGACCATCCTTCCTATGGGGTAAGATCTTTAGACCATGATGTTGCCTTTGTTGGTCGATTGTTTGTTGGTGCTAATCAGCCTGAATCATTTTTTATTTCTGTTCAAGCTGAAAAGGCAGTTGGAGCAGGCCCAACCCTCGACCACCAAGAGGCTCAAAGTGGGGGTGAACTTCAAGGCACAGGGTAAGTGGTTGGCTTTTTTCTTGTGGTTCAGTGTTGGTTTTGCTTAGTGCAAGGACTCCTCATTGCTGACACGTGTTTTGGGTCGTATGTAGGCACTCCTAACTCACGGCCGCCCGCTAGTGGCGACGAGATCCCGCCTGGACCGTCGGAGGGGGGTGATGTCTGGAAAGGTGACTCACCGCCCCTTGGTCAGGGCGAGGTGCCTCGCCCCCAAGGTCAGGAGGGAGCCCTGAGTCGCCCCAACTATGGGGAGAAGGTGACCCAATCACTATTAGTGATGAATCTGGGGAGGGCCCACCGTCGACGGGTGAGCGCGACGTAGACAAGGGGACTGAGATCCCTCGAGTCGGGGGGCAGATGCCGTGGCCCACTGGGTTTCGTGCTGTCAAGGAGGGGATGAAAAAGAAGGAGCAGGAGGAGCAGAAGAAGAAAGAAGAAGAGGAGGAGAGAACGCGTCTGCTGGAGCAGTAGCGGCAGTAAGAGCTGTAGGAGCAGCAGCGGTGGCAACAGTAGCTGGAGGATCAGCTGGAGCAGCAACAACAACAACAACTACAGGAGCTACAACTACAGTAGCAGCAGTGGCAGTAGTAGCTAGAGGAGCAGCTGGAGCAGCAGCGACAGCAGGAGCTGCAGGAGCGGCAGCTACAACAGCCGCAACAGCTTGAGGAGGGATAGAGTCTCGAGGAAGGGCAGAGACTCGAGACGCGGGAGGAGCTACCCGTCTATGGCCCAGCGACTCCCCCTTGGCTTCGTCCTGGGGGGTTCCTTCCATCCCCGCCGAGCCACGTTTGAAGGACGGCGTCATGGCCTTGGCGCTCGGCGTGTGCACGCCCCTGGATCCGAGCTCAGTGATCAGGAGGACCCTTTACGACATCGAGGGGATTGCCCTCGGATATCTTGAGGGTCGGTGGCCATGGGAGGACGTGGCCAGGACTTCTAGCGCTAGCTAGGAGGACGAGGCTGGGACCTCTGGTGGCGCTGAGGCAGATGAGGCTGGGACCTGGGCCACTGTCCATGAGGATGGGCGGTTCCCTTCCCTCGCCAACTTGTTCCTACGCCACGAGGGCTCGCTGGAGACGGTGGAAGAGCTCATATGGGGGATAAAGGAGTGCACCTAGGAAGAGCTCATGCACTGGGGCCCTGGTAAGGTCCACCTCTAGTGCTCCACATCCCCTGACGAGCCAAACATTGTCATGGATGACAACAAGGAGGCAGAAAAGTGGGAGCATCTCGAGGAGCTTCGTCTTTGAATGAAGCATGTCCTGGGCCTCATGTCTGACATCATCAACAACGGCCTAGGCCAAGCTTTCTTTGTAAGGATTTTTCTATTTTTGTCATTTTGAGTTTTTCGTTCTGCTGGCGTGCTTACTGCCTCACATTTTTTCACAAGATCTGAAAGAAACCTCCTAGCTAAAGTCTAGTTTTATCCATGCGACTAAGGGTGGCTAGGAGCAAGTCCCCCTTCTTCAGGATAAGCTCCTCGAATCGTAGGAGAAGCTCCTCAAGGCGCTGAAAGAGCTCACCGCCGCCGTCGAGGAAAAGCAAAAGAAGGAGGTTGCTCTAACCGAGGCCCGGAAATCCTTGGCTGGCCTGAATGGGAAGATCCATCAGGCGGAGGAGGACGCTCGCATCGCCAAGGAGGTCGTGGAGAAGGCCCAAGGGGAGGCCACTCAGTCGATGGAGTAGGCCGCCTCGGCCGAGGAAGCAGCCACTAAGGCTTGGGAAGAAGTGGTATGATATAAGGGCGAGGCCATCGACCTAGACAAGTGGAGGAGGCTTGTAGAGTCGGACCTAGCCGCCGCCCGATGCAACTATGCCGGGCTGAAGGAGGAGCTTCTGAAGAGCGAGATCACTCAGGGCACCACGGAAGAGGCCAAGAAGAAGGCCCCTGAGGACCTCGAGGCAGAACAGGCCCGCTCTCGCAGCCTTTCTGATGACATCAACTCTCTAAAGACAGCGCTGCGGGAGAAAGAAGACGCTATCCTGCAGTCAGGCAAGCTGATCGAGGACCTACGGGTCGACAAGACAGAGCTGGCCCGCTCCTACAAGAAGATCAAGAAGGCCAACACCAACCTGGTTGGTGAAAACATAACTCTTGAGGAGAAGATCCGTGGGAGGTTTTCTATGCACTTATGTTTTTTGTTTGTGCGGTGTTCCTTTTCTATCATCTGATTCCTTATTTCGATCTCTGTAGGGCTTAAGGATGATTGCTGGTAGCCTAGGTTGACTCCCAATCTCTTAAGGCGCAGCTCGAGGGGGAGGTCATGTTGATAGGTCAACTAAGAACAGTAATCAATGACCTCTCGACTTCCTAGGAGCTCGAGCCCACAAATGAGGCGGGGGAGGTGGCTCGAGGTGACGCTCTGGTCGACTAGCTGTGCTACTTAGGCACTGATGTGAGGGACTGAGTGCGGGACGCCCTGCATACTGGGGTGAAGCGGGCTATGGCGGTCGTCTGCTTGGGCTTCTCCTATGATATGGAGGTAGTGTCCCACGGCTTCATCACCGACATCTCCAAGACCAACACCGAAAACAAGGAGAGGCTCCACGCCTTGATCGATGAAGTGGAAGGACCTGGCGAGAGGCGGGCCAAGCTGTTCGAGCCAAAGGTGCTCCCTCTAGAGGTCGACACGGACGCAGAGGGTGAGGGTGAAGATGGCGGGGATGATGATCAAGGCCTATGAGCCTAATCTTGGTACTTAGACCCTAATGTAATTTATTTAGTACTTGTCTTTGACAGCATTGTGGCCCAAGCGGCCTTAAGACTCATGGTTTCTGTAAATACTTTATTTTTATGCTTGAGCTTCTTTTATTGCTTTGTTGCCTAAGTTCATATTCCTCAATCGATCTTTTGTTAAAAATAGCCTCGATTGCCTCGAGGGTAGGGGAGTGAGTAGAGTTACCATAGCCTAGAGGCGTAGGGATTCTCAGGCTCGACGTCCTCTGGCCCTTAAGGGGCTCGAGGCATCTTTACTACTCGATTACGCGGGATTTCCTTAGAGCTTAAAAGGGGAAGATAACGTCGAGCTTTTTGAAAAATCATTCGATTTTTCGGAGCCTATGGGGTTCCCCCCTGCTAGCCCCCGAGGAAGTTTCGGCTATGATGGGTCATAGTCGAGACTTCGTCCTAGAGTCGAGATCTAATGGTAACATTATGTATTACTTGAAAAAGTACTTTCATTCAAATATTCATTCACGGAGCCTCGATGGTACAAGATGTGTATGAAATATAAAGCCTCGAAGCTCTAGGGGTAGAAGCAACATAGCTGTTCGATGTTCCATGCGTTGGTGAAGACCGCCCCCTTTTCATCTGTGAGCTTGTACGTCCCAGACTTCAAGACCTCAGCCACCACGTGTGGACCCTCCCAAGGTGGAGTCAGCTTGTGGCGTCCTTGATTGTTATGCCGTCGACATAGGACGAGGTCACCCACGTTTAGGTCCCTCTTGCGTACGTGCTTGTCGTGGTAGCGTCGAAGCTTCTGCTAGTACCTTGCTGAGTTGAGGAGGGCCATGTCTCGAGCATCCTCGAGTTGGTCGACTGCATTCTCTCAAGTCTCCTTATTCGTCTGCTCATTGTATGCTTTGAGCTGGGGTGACCCATACTTGAGGCCTGTTGGAAGCACGCCCTCAGAGCCATAGACCATGAAGAATGGGGTGTATTTCATGGCTCTGCTTGGCATTGTTCTTAGGCTCCACATGACCGAGGAGAATTCCTCGACCCATTTCTTGCCAAATTTCTTCAAACAGTTGTAGATTCTAGGCTTGAGCCCTTGTAAAATCATACCGTTGGCACGCTCGACCTGGCTGTTAGTTCAAGGGTGAGCTACTGCAAACCAGTTCACACGGATGTGATGCCGATCACAGAAGTCCAAGAACTTTTTGCCAGTGAATTGTGTGCCATTGTCGGTGATGATGACGTTGGGTATTCCAAATTGATGAATTATGTCGGTGAAGAAGAGGACGGCTTGCTCGGAGCGAATGTTTGTGAGGTGCATATGTGAGGGCCTCCCCCATGAGCTCGACCGACCATTTGGTGATCCTCCCAGTGGCCTCTCGATTCTGGATGATTTCGCCTAGCGGAAAGGACGAGACCACCGTGATCGCATGGCCGAGAAAGTAGTGCTACAGCTTGCATCGAGCGAGAATCATAGCATAGATTAGCTTTGGAATCTGGGGGTATCGTACCGTTGTTTCTGAGAGCACCTCACTGATGAAGTAGACCTACCGCTAAACTGGAAGTGTGTGCCCCTCTTCTGGTCTTTTGACCACCACAGCTGCGCTAACGACCTATGTCATTGCCGCAACATAGAGAGCAGAGGTTCTGCTGGTCGAGGGGCCACTATGATCAGAGCAGTAGTCAACATCCTCTTGAGTTTATCGAGAGCTTCCTCAGCCTCGACGGTCCATGCAAAGTGCTCAGCTTTCTTCAGTTACCGGTATAATGGCAACGCTTTTTCCCCCAGCCGTGAGATGAAACGGCTGAGTGCTGCTAGACAGCCCATCACCTTCTGCACGCCCTTGACATCTCGAATTGGCCCCATCTTGGTGATGGCTGAGACTTTCCCGGGGTTGGCCTCGATGCCACGCTCGGAGACTATGTATCCTAGGAGCATGCCTCAAGGCACGCCAAAGACACATTTTTCGGGGTTGAGCTTGATATTGTTGGCGCGCAGGCAGCCAAATGCGATCTCGAGGTCTCGAATCATGTCGCCCTACATCCTTGATTTGACGATGATGTCATCGACGTATGCTTCGACCATTGACCCTATGTGTTCTCTAAAGACATGGAGCATGCACCGTTGGTACGTTGCCCTAGCGATTCGAAGCCTGAAAGGCATGGTTACATAATAGTACATTCCAAAAGGTGTCATGAAAGAGGTCGCAAGTGTTGATGGTCCTTAAGTATCAAATTTAATTATCAAATAAACAAAGAAAAGGATCCAAATGAAATCAACATCTAGACTTAGGGTTTTATCTGATAGAATTCCACGAGTTTTGGTGTTTGTCTATTTCTACAGGGGGTTATCAGGAAATACGGAAGAAAGGCCCACACGTCGGGATTACATAAAGATATTAACGTGCCGCGCAATTATCTTACATCTAGAAGACTCCAGAAGACACGGGAAGAAAGCGGAGGCTGAACGGGGCCAGAGGCAGGGCGCCCGCCCTCCTGCCCTGGGCGCCCGCCCCCTTTGAGAGTCCAATCAGGACTCTGTTTCTCTGGAGATCTCCACCGACCTAAAGGATCAAGGATAACCGTTCAATCTAAGTCGGTTTGATCTAACGGCCCATATTCACTTGAAGGGACTATAAAACCAGACCCCCTGGCCCCTGGAGGAGAGAGCCTCTCAACCCTAATTCATTATTCTCAAGGGAGAAGAAGCCTCTGATCAAGATTAGAGCCACCACATCAATTAGACATCTAGATTAGCATAGCTACATAGGATTAGAACTAGAAGGAGTCAATCTTTCATTGGTTTCCGGATCTGTCAAGAGGATTCTTGGTAATTCTCTAATTGTGCTTCTAATTGCTTTCTAATTATCTTTGTTCTTCAATATTATGAATATGACTTTGTTCTATTTCAATATATTGCTTATGACTTTGCTCTACTTGCTTATATTCAAGATTATATTGTTCTTAGTTTATCATTGTTATGTACTTTGTTTAGTTAGATTGGATCTATATACATGCTTAGGATCGTATAGCGTTTATCCATCGGATCCATGGGTAAATGATAGATATTGTGTAGGCGTGGTGCTTATACCGTATTTATCTGCGATTGTACCCAATATGCCAGATCGTGGGGTAGTTTGTGATAGTGATAGCTTCATTGATTCTTATATAGTCCCCCTCTCGTGTATTGGGCTGGCAGAGCAACATTATTACAGGGGAGTGATTGCTATGTTTCTCATTTACCTTGCTAATATCACTATGCATGGGCGTAGTCTTGTCTCATAATGACTGCTAAGTATGCTTGCACTAACTATGATAATGCTAGACTATATAGTTCAGAATAACTTAGGAAATATTCTTGTAGTTCGTTCTAATTCCATGCTAATGACTTTCTAGAATATCTATTTGAGGTGCTTATCATATTTATATGTGGCTGATCAGATTAATTATCTTTGTCACTATTCATTATTTCATACATCTTTTATGTGACACTTATCCCTGTATGAAAGAGTTAGATAAATGTTCTCAATTATACATGCTATGATAGATACTCAATCTCATATTCTATTCTGTAATCAATATTGATGATTGTTAATCCCTTCCCAGTGGTAAAAATATAAATAACGATACCTGGAATACTTCCCGGTTAAAATGCTACATCGGTATTAATCTGTGCACTTGCAGATCCCATTCATTATTTATTTAGAAGAGCAATTGTATATTTCAATACCGCGTCTCTCATGTCATGCTGGGGATGACAACTTGGCTTAAGTGGTATGAGGGATAGGTTTGACATTTTTATCACCGTTATCAGAATTAGAAAACTAAGTCTATTTTTGGTAATGATGTTAAGAATATCCAACAAGCATTTTTGGCGCCGTTGCCGGGAAAGGTTGATTACTAATCAGGAATGGAATAAAGGATTTTGAGTTATCATTCGTATCACTAAGGGCTAGGAAATTTTGTTGACAATCCCAAAGCATTATTCAAGAAGACAAGAGCCAAGCTCAAGAAGAGATCATCAACACTTCAGCAAGAAGCTTCATCCAATCAAGAAGATCACCGGAACTTGTCTTCAGAGTTCGAAGCCATGGCGAACAAATCGATCCACGAGTTCTCAGCTCCCACTACGGACAACATCCGCATTGGACCTGCTGCAGAGATTGATGGCAACTTTGAGCTCAAGCCTGGACTTATCAACATGGTGCAATCCAACCAGTTTTGTGGGAAGGCACACGAAGATGCTAGTGCTCATCTCCAACACTTCCTGGAGATTTGCAGCACATTCACCATATCAGGAGTCCCCAGAGATGCTATACTACTTCGCCTCTTCCCATTCGCACTGTTAGGAAGAGCGAAGCAGTGGTTCTACGCTACAAAGGAGAAGAATACTACGTGGGCACTCTGCTCAACAAACTTCCTGGCTAAGTTCATTCCCATGGGCAAGACCAATGCTCTCCGTGGGAAGATTACAAGTTTTCAGCAATAAAATGATGAATCTGTTCCAGAAGCATGGGAGCGCTTTCAAGACTACATCCTAGAATGTCCCCATCATGGAATGGAGAGTTGGCAACAGTGCCCGAGAGACCATGGATGCTGCAGCTGGAGGAGCATTCTTATCACTTACCATATCACAAGCCACAGCTCTTGTGGAGAAGATGGCGTCCAACCAAAGCTGGAATGAAGAGAGGACCCAAACACGCAAGAGAGGTGGAGGTATGCATCAGCTCAAGGACATAGACATGCGGTCTGCAAAGCTAGACCTACTTATGAAGAAGCTCGATGATAGAGCTGGAGATAAGAAGGAAGTTATGCACATCTACGACTCTCACATGACTTGTGAGGAGTGTGGAGATACTGGACACTCAGGCAATCACTGCCCTAAGATACTTGAGGATGTGAACTACATCAACAACAACAACTACTACTACTACTACAACTGTCCTCAACAAAATCAAGGTTGGAATCAACAGAGGCCTAACTACTCAGGTAATTATCAAGGTAACAGTTCTTACAACAATAATAATAATTTTCCACCTCTGAGAGAGTTAGTGTCTAATCAAGGAAAGCTAATGGATAATCTATCTAAGAAATTGGCATCAAATGATAAAATGCTAGAAAATATAAATAATAGAATGGATAATTTCTCTACTGCCATCAAGAATTAAATTAGCTTTAATAAAATGATTGAATCTCAGTTAAATCAAATAGCTGCTGCTGTTCCTACTACTAACCCCGGTATACCATCACAACCGGAAGGATTAGAATCTGCATATCTTGTAGACATGTTTGATGCAGGTAATTGGAGTAACCCCGTCACTGAATTCACTACTGACCTTCTGTCGGTCAAGAGAGGCGATCCAGGACGCCCCGTCATCCCGATCTCCATCGGCATGGTGGACATCCCAGAAGCACTCTGCGACTTTGGCTCCAACGTCAACATTATACCTAGGGTACTCTATGAAAAATTCTTTACATATCCTTTATTAGAAACAACCATGTGTTTGCAGTTTGCAGATCAGACGATAAGTTTTCTAAAAGAAATAATGAAGAACCTTTGTGTCCAAGTTGGTACCTTGTATGCCCCAGCAGACTTCGTAGTGGTAGAGACCGGTAATGATGAGGGAGCACCCATCATCTTAGGGAGGCCATTCTTAAACACCGCGGGAGCTATCATCTACGCTAGTGCTGCCAAGATCAGTTTCTACATCAAAGGGAGGAAGGAGATATTTTTCTTCAAGAACAAGACTACACAAATCCCAGATCAATCCAGACGTGAATCAAGGAAGAGGACCAACAGGAGGAACAGGAACAAGCAAGTGTG
Organism: Sorghum bicolor; assembly: GCF_000003195.3. NCBI lineage: Eukaryota > Viridiplantae > Streptophyta > Magnoliopsida > Poales > Poaceae > Sorghum > Sorghum bicolor. The sequence goes on along the minus strand of NC_012874.2, from coordinate 37,092,257 downwards.
CACCGAATCAGCTAAGATGGTCACTGCAGTTCATGGAGGCCAAGATCATCAACTTAAGTCACCGTTTTTGACCAAGAAGGACGACCCAGGAATGCCAAGCATCTATTGCTCCATAAATGGATACAACTTCTACAAGACATTTTGTGACACCGGATCGGGCGTCAACATAATGGCCGCAGTCACCTATCAGCTCTTATTCGGAACCATGCTCCTAAAACCAACATACATTCAACTCCAGATGGAACATCAGACGTTTTGAGAAGTTAAAGGAACAGTAACTGATGTCCCAGTCAAAATAGACGATCATTTTGTCTACACAGACTTTCAAGTTATTGACATGGGAGAAGACAAATATGATCCACCCATCATCCTTGGAAGACCGTTCCTCAGCACCGTTAAAGCAATCATCTACATTGGAACCGGAGAAGTCCATATGCACTTCCCCTTAGAGAAGGTACGCCGTTATTTTATTGACGCTAACTATATCGTTGAAGAATCTAAGCAGGTAAGAAAGAGACACAACCGCAACCAGAGGAGGCAAATCATCAAGGACGGATGGGCAGACTATGAAGGAGAAGTGATAAGATCAGAAGACATAGAGTTTAAACAGAATTATCCAGAGGAGACCGAAGCACTGAGTCAGGTATGGAAAGAGAAGATAACTATACATGAAGAAGAGGCGCTGCCGGAAGTACCGACTCCGCCACCCAACGAATCCCAGGACAATTGAGAAAATGGAGAGTCCTGTTCGTTGGACTTAAAAACACCGAACGCCTTGCCAAGAGGTAAACTTGGTAGTTATCCTTTCCCTTTCAATTATTTCAACTAGTTTACTTAGTTAATTATATTCATACTATCCTAAAAAGAAAATAAAAATATGAAAAATAGTAAGCGTCATGTGAGTATACGAGTGGCATGAAACCCATAAATACATTCACTGTGGTGGCATAAAAATAAAATAAATATTTCTTTTCTACTTTATAAAATGAAAATATAAAAATAGGGAGTAATAATTATTAAGGAGTCTCAACATGATAAAGGCTAGATGTTTATGCTAACACTTAATCAGTTCCACAAGCTTTGTTGTCTATTTGAGCTCCGCAGAATTTAAGAATCAAGAAGACTAGCAGATGGAGGACATTCTAATCGCTGTCAGAATGCTGCTGACTTTCAAATACACCTCTGCCACCTGCTAGCTACATCAAGAGAAATTACATCAAAATTCAGCTTGGGGGAGAGCACCCCCATTTTTCCTCATAAGTATTTCTATCTATCTATCTTTATATTTATACTATATTAAAATATAAATATACATAAACCAGGAAAAACCAAATAAAGATTTTGTGCTTATATATCTTTTTCTTAGTGTGTTTAATAAATAAATAAAGTGGCTATGCTAATCTGTATCTTAATAATAAAACTCTAGCATGGATATGATGAATAGTTGCTCTGCCTCATTTGCACATTTTAAGTTCTCTCTCAAGTTTAGATATAACTGTTATAATGTAAAGCTTGCTCTAGACCTAAACTTGTGGGATGAAAACTTGATCTGAAGTCTAAGTTGTTAACGGATATAATATGGGAAGGTTGAGCTGCTGTTTATCTGTTCCTAGTGATGCTAGAATTCTGGAGAATTTTATCTTTGAAAATCTTTAAAATGTTGCATGATGAGTTCCTGTATGATGAGAGTTTAAATTCCTACCACAGCCATATATACATGCTTGCTATACTTTGAGCAACACATTTACTATTTACTTCTTATGAGCATTGAGTGTGGTCAAGCTGTGTAGACCCTTAGGAGCTTGTCATGTGGTTAAATCAAGATTCACTTGCACGTTCACTCATATATGCTACTTCTACTCCGGAAGTACCATCCGCATATATCCATCCATTTCCATCTCCAAATCACCCAAAAATATTCTACTCCTAATTCGGGAGAGAATAACCAAAAATATTTCTATTTTTCCTTGTGAAATAAATGCTCAAGTTATCTTGTTACTACCACTTGCTATATTATCTCAAGAGATGAGTGCTCTAAAAAAAGAAGAGATACGAGGAAATAAAAAGGGGCAAGTGCCCGGAGCCTCGAAAGAAAAGAAAAAGTGAGACGAGAGGTAAAAATGGACAAGTGTCCGACAGTAGAATTAGGGGTACAAGATACCCACCTGAGAGAAAAGAAAAAAAAGAAGAGCATCTCATTCTCCTCATAAAATTTCAAAAAGCAAGAAAGGTATGTATCCCCTCAAAGAGCAAAAGTAGAATTAGGCTTTCACCATTGTTATCACCATCATCACCATACACCATTCATTCACCACACATGCACATCTTGATTTGGCTTATTGATTTGTTTCTTTGGATCCATGGTTTGACTATGCAATAAATGTCTTGTAAGTATGTATACTTTATCTCTCACCTATGTGCTCCAGATATTAAAGCCTTATTAGAGTAGGGTGAGAGAGAAGGCAATGTCACTATGCTTTATACCACAAATACTACATATCTTGAGAGAAGGCATATACTATCACTGCCTTGGTAAGGATCCAGAAATACCACAAAAGAGAGATTTGAGAGAATCATACAAGGATTCTCTGAGTTTTATTTGAAAATCTGCAAAAACTCCAGAGCTATAGCTGATCAAGAATAAGAGACATGGCACTTGACTAGACTGTTCTATCTTTTAACTACTAAAGACAGAAGTGACGGTTACAAGTCCCATGGTGAAGGTAAAGTAAGTAAGTTTTAAGTCTTGACAGTTTACTCTAACTCAGAAATGAGATCTTATTTAAAAAGCATGTGTACCGTCAATTTTTTAAAGATATTGCGATCACTTCTAATCCATAGCTGAGTCTATCCTTGCTCAGGGACGAGCAAGAGATAAGCTTGGGGGAGTTTGTTGACGGTCCTTAAGTATCAAATTTAATTATTAAATAAACAAAGAAAAGGATCCAAATGAAATCAACATTTAGACTTAGGGTTTTATCTGACAGAATTCCATGAGTTTTGGTGTTTGTCTATTTCTACAGGGGGTTATCAGGAAATACGGAAGAAAGGCCCACACGTCGGGATTACATAGAGATATTAACGTGCCGCGCAATTATCTTACATCTAGAAGACTCCAGAAGACACGGGAAGAAAGCGGAGGCCGAACGGGGCCAGAGGCAGGGCGCCCGCCCTCCTGCCCTGGGCGCCCGCCCCCTCTGAGAGTCCAATCAGGACTCTTTTTCTCGGGAGATCTCCACCGACTTAAAGGATCAAGGATAACCGTTCAATCTAAGTCGGTTTGATCTAACGGCCCATATTCACTTGAAGGGACTATAAAACCAGACCCCCTGGCCCCTGGAGGAGAGAGCCTCTCAACCCTAATTCATTATTCTCAAGGGAGAAGAAGCCTCTGATCAAGATTAGAGCCACCACATCAATTAGACATATAGATTAGCATAGCTACATAGGATTAGAACTAGAAGGAGTCAATCTTTGATTGGTTTCCAGATCTGTCAAGAGGATTCTTGGTAATTCTCTAATTGTGCTTCTAATTGCTTTGTAATTATCTTTGTTCTTCAATATTATGAATATGAATTTGTTTTATTTCAATATATTGCTTATGACTTTGCTCTACTTGCTTATATTTAAGATTATATTTTTCTTAGTTTATCATAGTTATGTACTTGTGTCGAGGGTACCAACAAGGGGTACCCTCACCAATGCGTATAACGAAACCGTCCGTACACACGGGCGGTTATCGACGGCCGCAGCCTCGAAGACGGAAATACCGTCGAGCGAGTCGACCAGGGCTCGAGCAGCAACTGCCGTCGAATACGGAAAAGGGCTCAAGCGAATCGAAGGGCGTCGAGCGCAAGGACACTGTCCGCCGCCTGACGCGCGCACGCGGGTCGGAGCATTTAATGCAACTGACGCTTCCCCACCTAACACAGGGGGCACGGGAGGCTTCCGTCCCATCGTTCTTTTTGCAGCCTTCTCACCGAACGACCCAGGGCGTGTCAGGACGCAGGAAACGAGGATGGAACGTCTAATCGGGACCCCCTCGAGACATCTAAGGCCAGCGCTCCAGATATCAGCATATTACACGGCGTCCGACCCTCGACCGAACAGGGTCCCTCCCTAGGGACAAGTTGGGCGTCGACTGACAACATCACAGTTACCCCGCCGGATCCGCCGCCTTACCGTACAAGCATGCAACCTCAGAACCAGCGCAAGGCGGCGGGCAGGGCAGAACGCAGGAGCATGCGTAATCATCACCAGGCTATCAAGATGGGACGGCTCGAGGCCATGCCGTACGGAAGCCTCGAGTAGGTCAGCGCTCCATGCGGCTATCGACCCCTACTCTAGCGTCTACGCATGTACCCTGGGTCTCTCCTTGGAGCTATAAAAGGAGAGACTCAGGAATAGAACAGGGGGACGACACAGAAACAACACAAGACCACACTCATACGTAGAAGAGCTCCACACTTCATACCACGCTTGTATTCGCCCCTGTACAAGCACTTAGGTGCAAGATAATACAAACTCTCTCCCCCCGCTGGACGTAGGGCCTTCTCTTGCCCGAACCAGGATAAATCTCTGTGTCTTCTTGCATCACCATCCGGAAAAGGGAGCACGCATACAAATTTACTCGTTGGTGTGACCCCCCGGGGGAAAAACACCGACAGCAGGCGCCCCCGGGAGGAGCCACGCTGGGGTAGGAGGTCCGTACATCGGCAAGTTTCCCTCTTGATCGCCGGGCTCTTGCGACGCCAGTGGCGCCGGTTCGGCCAAACCTTGAGGCGGGGGCTCGAGTGGCTCGTCCTCTTGGCCCCCAGCTGCTGCTGCAGTTGCTGCCCCAGCTGCCGCTGCTGCTCCTCCCACTGATGCTGCAGCTGCTCCTCCGGCTGGGGTTGCTGCTGCTGCTGCTCCAGTGACGGCTGCGTCGCCTCGCGCTCCCGCTCCTCCTCCTCCTCCATCTTCCTTTGCGCCTCGAGAGCTCGAAGGCCTGCAGGCCAGGGAGTCCGTCCCGCGACGTTGGGGGTCGACGCTTCTTCCTCCATAGGGCGAGCGCCCCCAGACGTTTCGTTGCCATCAGACGTATCGCTGATGGTGATGGGTTCCCCCTCGACCCCCAATCTAGGGGGCTCGGGGGCTCCCTCTGACGCTCGCGTCTGGGGGGCCGCATCATGAGTCGGCGGCGACGGAGTAGGCGCGGGACGAGATGAAGCCCTCTCGACGACGGCTGGAGGTTGGGGGCTGGATGAGCCTACAAAACAAAGGGTAAGGGTCAGACGTTATGATAACCAACATAAGAACATCGCGACGCCCGGGAATTAACTACGAACCTGGTTCCTTGGAGGCGACACCCGTTCTGAGCCTCTTGGCCATAGACGGTTGGTCCTGCTCAAGGGTCCGCTTCAGCCTGAGAAAAGGTCGGCATAAGAGGAAAGGTGGAAGAATGGGAAGACAAAAACCGCAACATCAAAAAGGCTTACCCCACGGGGAGAACGGCTCGCCTTCCGCCACCCCGACCAGCGGGCCTCGAGCCACCCCGCGTCGGGGCTCCAGGCCCCTCGAGGGCACGAACTGGCTTGGGTACGTCGGTCCCCGCCTGGCGGACGCCGGGACCCGCGCTCCTACGGCCGGCGTCTCCTTTCTCAGAGGCCGCGGCGCGACCACGAGTTAGCGGCCCCGACGCCTGGGACCCAGCCGGGCCGCTCTCCCTGGGCACCGGGGGAGGGCGCGGTGCGTCTTGGCCCGCCTTGGGCGCGGGAGGGGTGTCGACCCGGGGACGACGAGATCCGCTCGGACCCTCCTCTGGCTTATCCGTCCGGGGGGCGTCGACGTCACCTCGAGGCGGGCCCTCGAGAATCCGATCGAGGCGCGACGCCATCCCCTCGGAGTCGTCGCTGTCCTCGTCGTCATCGTCATCATCGTTGGGGGATTCTTCCTCAGGCTCCCCCCTTTGCCTGGATTTGGCTCGACGCGCCTCTAATGCTTGGCGGTTGAGGTTCTTTTTCTTCTCCCCCTTCTTTGCAGAGTCCTTGGCAGACTTCAGCTTTTCGGCGGATTGGCGCCGTTTGTCGCGATTGACCTCGTCCTCCTTTACCGGAGGCCTCGAGGACCGGACATCAATCCGACCCTGCCAAAACTACAGTAGACTTAGAAAAAAAGAGAGGGGAGAAAGGAAACCTAGAATCGGGGATGCGCGCAAGAAGAAAGCGTACCAGATCGATCGAGCCTGCGTCAGATCTCATGGGGAAGCCGTTGACATGCTCCGGCTGAAAATCACCGGCAATGGCAGCCCTGACTCGGGCCGCGACTTCGTCGTCCGCCGGAGCCTCGTTGGACATCCGACACGCCTCGAGGTCCCGAGATGAGACGCCAGGACCCATCTCGTCCATCCTCAACGGTCGTGACATCAGAGGGAGAACTCTCCGATGATGGACGGCCGATAGGACGAGGGCGGCGGTCAAACCTTCCTGGCGAAGCTTCTTCACGGCGTCAAGGAGGGGGTCGAGCCGAGACTGATGAGCTTGGACGACGCCGTACGTCCAGTCCGCTGGACGCTCCAAGATCAGACGGCCCGAGTAGGAAGGCAGGAGGTTGTCGTCGTTCCGCAGGTAGAACCACTGGGAGTCCCAGCCGGCGTGGTTTGTCGATAACCCTACCGGGATGTACTCCCGCGGCCGGTCCGTCTTCCCCGTCTTCTGCACCAGATTGAGGCAACCCGCCCGCACGGGCTTCCTTACGCCTGTAGTTCCGGTGGGGGCGTGAAACAGCTCGCCCCTGTAGAGGTGGAGCCACACCACCCAGTGCGGCATCATCCCCAGGAAGCCCTCACACACAGCGGCGAAGACCGCCGCTACGGTGATGGCGTTCGGAGAGAAGTGCTGGAGCTCCACCCCATAATGGAAGCAGAGGGACCACATGAAGCGGCTTGGGGGCGCGCCCAGACCGTGGCGGTGGAACTTGGCGAACGACACCACGTAGCCCTCGGGCGGCTGAGGCCCCCTGTGACTCGCCGGCGGCGCGATCCACTCTGGCGACGACAGCAAGGTGCGGCGGCGCAGCAGTCCCTCCTTCTCAAGCTCTAACAGCCGGCGCTCCGTCATCGACGACGAGCGCCAGTCGTCGGCGGCGACGAGTCTTACAGGCATCTCGGCTGAAGGGACAGTGGGTTCACTACAGCTCGAGGGGGCGTATGCGCGTGAGACGGCGAGAAAGCAAAGGCAGCAAAGGGATAAGAGCGAGAAGGCGGAAGGGAGAGGAACGGCGGCGACGCCACGACGTACTTATAGGCAGCAGTTCGCCAACGGATAGATCCAAGAAATAAGGTAACTCCCCCCATAAATGCGCCGTCTGACGGTCCTTCCTCTCCTCACAGGCCGGACGCTCCGAATTCCCCGCCGATACAGTGTCGCGACGTCACTTACCTCAAAAGGTGCGCCCAACGGGCAGAAAGACGAACCGGCACAGCAGCTTCCTTACTTCGTAAGCCAAGGTATGCGCCCACGATAGTCTCGAGAGGTCGATGGCTGGCCCGTCGAAAGGGTTCGACAGCCGATCTCGAGCACCAAGAGTCAGGGATCCCCAGCGAGTGGTCGAAAATCGAGGCCCGCCTCGAAGACTCGCTGGCGATGTCCAAGGTAGGGTTGAGACAGTCGAGAGGAATCCCCCCGAAGGGAGGCACCGAGCCGCCGGACTCTATCGAACGAGACCGGTATCCTCGACCACGTCGACCCTGCTTTATGAGGACGCCTCCGGGCTACAGCTGACCCCCTCGAAAGGGGCACAGGTTCTCACTTGGACTACCCGCTAGGAACTCAAACTGGGGTGGAAGACGCTCGCTCTATCGAGAGTACGTCGAAACCTCCAAGCAAGGCAAAGCCGAACAGAACCTTCCGCCACGGGTGTTGACAGCGTTTCTGCAAAATTTGGCGAAATAAGCCCCCGAAGGAGTTAAATACTCCCCCGAGGGCTCGGGGGCTACCCACGCGGGGTCGCTCGCGCGCCCCCGTGGAAGCTCGACCATAAAAAACGAAAGTCTTCACTCGAGCGCCAGCGCTCGACTGAAGACTCGGGGGCTACTGTCGAGGGTACCAACAAGGGGTACCCTCACCAATGCGTATAACGAAACCGTCCGTACACACGGGCGGTTATCGACGGCCGCAGCCTCGAAGACGGAAATACCGTCGAGCGAGTCGACCAGGGCTCGAGCAGCAACTGTCGTCGAATACGGAAAAGGGCTCGAGCGAATCGAAGGGCGTCGAGCGCAAGGACACTGTCCGCCGCCTGACGCGCGCACGCGGGTCGGAGCATTTAATGCACCTGACGCTTCCCCACCTAACACAGGGGGCACGGGAGGCTTCCGTCCCATCGTTCTTTTTGCAGCCTTCTCACCGAACGACCCAGGGCGTGTCAGGACGCAGGAAACGAGGATGGAACGTCTAATCGGGACCCCCTCGAGACATCTAAGGTCAGCGCTCCAGATATCAACATATTACACGGCGTCCGACCCTCGACCGAACAGGGTCCCTCCCTAGGGACAAGTTGGGCGTCGACTGACAACATCACAGTTACCCCGCCGGATCCGCCGCCTTACCGTACAAGCATGCAACCTCAGAACCAGCGCAAGGCGGCGGGCAGGGCAGAACGCAGGAGCATGCGTAATCATCACCAGGCTATCAAGATGGGACGGCTCGAGGTCATGCCGTACGGAAGCCTCGAGTAGGTCAGCGCTCCATGCGGCTATCGACCCCTACTCTAGCGTCTACGCATGTACCCTGGGTCTCTCCTTGGAGCTATAAAAGGAGAGACTCAGGAATAGAACAGGGGGACGACACAGAAAAAACACAAGACCACACTCATACGTAGAAGAGCTCCACACTTCATACCACACTTGTATTCGCCCCTGTACAAGCACTTAGGTGCAAGATAATACAAACTCTCTCCCCCCGCTGGACGTAGGGCCTTCTCTTGCCCGAACCAGGATAAATCTCTGTGTCTTCTTGCATCACCATCCGGAAAAGGGAGCACGCATACAAATTTACTCGTTGGTGTGACCCCCCGGGGGAAAAACACCGACAACTTGCCTTAGTTAGATTGGATCTATATACATGCTTAGGATCGTATAGCGTTTATCCATCGGATCCATGGGTAAATGATAGATATTGTGTAGGCGTGGTGCTTATACCGTATTTATCTGCGATTGTACCCAATATGCCAGATAGTGGGGTAGTTCGTGATTGTGACAGCTTCATTGATTCTTATATAGTCGCCCTCTAGTGTATTGGGCTGGCAGAGCAACATTATTACAGGGGAGTGATTGCTATGTTTCTCATTTACCTTGCTAATATCACTATGCATGGGCGTTGTCTTGTCTCACAATGATTGCTAAGTATGCTTGCACTAACTATGATAATGCTAGACTATATAGTTGAGAATAACTTAGGAAATATTCTTGTAGTTCATTCTAATTCCATGCTAATGACTTTCTAGAATATCTAATTGAGGTGCTTATCATATTTATATGTGGCTGATCAGGTTAATTATCTTTCTCACTATTCATTATTTCATATATCTTTTATGTGACACTTATCCCTATATGAAAGAGTTAGATAAATGTTCTCAATTATACATGCTATGATAGATACTCAATCTCATATTCTATTCTGTAATCAATATTGATGATGGTTAATCCCTTCCCAGTGGTAAAAATATAAATAACGATACCTGGAATACTTCCCGGTTAAAATGCTACATCGGTATTAATCTGTGCGCTTGCAGATCCCATTCATTGTTTATTTAGAAGAGCAATTGCATATTTCAATACCGTGTCTCTCATGTCATGCTGGGGATGACAACTTGGCTTAAGTGGTATGAGGGATAGGTTTGGTATTTTTGGCACCGTTATCAGAATTAGAAACCTAAGTCTACTTTTGGTAATGATGTTGAGAATACCCAACAGCGAGCTAGTCGGACTCTTTCATTTTTATTTGTTGGTAGCTAGAATAAGCATCAAGGAACGAAAGGGTTTCACATCCCATGGTAGAGTCGATAATTTGATCAATACGTGGTAAAGGAAATGGAACTTTTGGACATGCTTTATTTAAACTGGTATAATCTACACACATCCTCATTTCCCATTCTTTTTCTTAACTAATACAGGATTTGCTAACCAGTCAGGATGATGAACCTCCTTGATGAATCTAGCCGTCAAAAGCTTGTGGACCTCCTCACCAATGATCTTGCGCTTCTCGTCATCAAAGCGGCACAGACATTGCTTCACTGGCTTGGAACCGGCTCGGATCTCCAAGGAGTGCTCGGTGACTTCCCTCGGTATGCCAGGCATATCCGAGGGACTCCATGCAAACATGTCAGTATTCACACGGAGAAAGTCGACGAGCATGGCCTCCTATTTGGGATCGCGGTCGGCGCTGATTGCCACCACCTTGCCATTAGAGTTGTCTGGGTCGAGGTGGACCTTCTTTGTGCCTTCTGCTGGCTCGAAGCTGCCCGCATGGTGCTTTAGCTCTGGAGCCTCAGCGGCAAGGGCCTCGAGCCTCGAGGCGAGCTCAGTGGTCTTCTCGACCACCTCCCCATACTCGACTCACTCAACATCGCATTCATAGGCGTGCTCATAAGAGGAGCTGACGGTGATAACTCCCTTGGGCCCGGGCATCTTCAGCTTGAGGTAGGTGTTGTTGCGGATCGCCAAGAACTTGGTGTATCCCGGGCATCCGATGATGGCATGATAGGTGCCCCCAAAAACCCACCACCTCAAAAGTGAGGGTCTCCTTCCTGAAGTTGGCCACCATGCCAAAACAGACCGGTAGGTCGATTCGACCTATCGGCAATGCTTTCTTCCCGGGTACGACACCGTGAAAGCCGCCCGCGCTAGGCTGGAGCTGTGCTCTCTCGATGCCTAGGAGGTCGAGAGTCTCGAGGTAGATGATGTTGAGGCTGGTATCACCATCCATCAATACCTTCGAGAGTCGAGTGTTGACGATGATGGGGTCGACGACAAGCGGATAGACACCTGGGGCGACGACCCTATCAGGGTGGTCATCGCGATCGAAGATGATTGGGGTGCTCGACCAGTTGAAGTACTGTGGCACTGCCATCCTTGCCTCGAAAACCTCTCGGAACTCCCTCTTGTGTTGTCGTGAGGTGAGCTGTGTCGAGGGTCCACCATAGATCATGTAGCAATCGTGGACGGCGGGGAACCCCTCATCATCTTTGCTTCTGCCCTTATCGTCGCTTTTATCCTTCCTTTGGTCGTCCTTCTTCAGCCCTAGGCTGTCGAAGTACTTCTTCAGCATGCAGCAATCCTCGAGATTGTGATTAGCCCCTCCCTTGTGGTAAGCGGCAGGGCTCCATGAGCATCTTGTCGAAACTGCCCCTTCTAGGGGCCTCGAGGCTTCTTGCGCTCAACCGTAGCGACGAAATCGTCGTCGAGGGCCTTAGGCTTGTTTTGCTGTGCTTTCTTCTTCTTGTTGTTGCTCTTTTTGGGTCCCCTGCTGAGACCCTCGTCATCTCGGCTGGTGCCCTCCCCTTGTCGCTCTCGTGGCTAAAGAAGGCCCCGACCGCCTCCTCGCCGGTGGCATAGTTCGCCACTACGTCCATCAGCTCGTTGACGGTTTGTGGACGATTCTGCCCTAACTCCCTCACCTAATCCTTATAGGTGGTGCTTGAGACGAATGCCAGAATGACGTCATGGTTGGGGATGTGCGGGAGCTCTGTGCGCTGCTTGGAGAAGCGTCGAGCGTACTATCGGAGAGATTCTCCAGATTTCTACTTGCACTTGCTGAGGTCCAATGAATTGCCGGGGCGGATGTAAGTCCCCTTGAAGTTTCCCTCAAACACCCGGACTAGGTCGGTCCTGTTGTGGATTTGGTTGGCTAGGAGTTCCTCAAGCCACTTGCGAGAGTGTCAGAGAGGAAGAGTGCAAGCAGCCGGATGATGGCTCGATCGTCCCCTCGAGCGCCTCCCAGCTGGCATGCCAGCCAAAAATCCACCAGCCATAGCTCTGGCTTGGTTTCGCCATTATATTTGGCGATGCTGGTCGATGGTCGGAATGGGCTCAGCAGCGGCGTGCTGCGAATTGCCCTGCTGAAGACTCGGGGCCCTACGGCTCTGGTGCCATCCGGTCCTCATCGCTGTCATAGCGTCCGCCGTGGTGGGCGCTGTAGCCTCGCTCCTTAGCATCCCCATGCTTGCGGCATCAGTGCTCGTTGATGTTGTTGCGAGCGTCGCGAGGCTCTCGATTTTCGATGAGGCGTTCTTTGACTGGCACCATTTTCCTACCTCGAGGAGGTGGCTCCTGATGGACTGAGACCTCCTTCTCGTTTCAAGCTGGCTCGGGGTGCTTCTCCGTAGCTACCCCTCGACGTCAAGAAGCTGAACTCTCAGCCTGCTATGCCCCTGCTACGTGGAGCAAGCCCTGCACCTTGTCCCATATGCGACGCACCTGGGAGTTTGAGGGCTTAGGAATGTTGCATAGCAGCATGGTCGCCGCCACAATGTTCTGACCGGCTCGAGGGAAACGGCTAATGAGCTGTTCAGGTTCTTCATCCCCAACAATCTGTCGGTACACGTCTCAAGCGCATCCACGCGCGCCCCCACCGTGCGGGTGCGGTTGGTGTCGCTTGGGGGCTCGTTCTAGCTAGCTGAGGTGCTCTCGGTCCTCGTCGAGCTTGGCTTTCAGCTCTCGTAGTTGCGCAAGTTGCGCGGCCTTGTCATCCTGAGGTGGCGGGTCCGCCTGCCCATCGTTCCCAGGTGTCCTAGGATCTCCACCTGCTGCGGGAGCTCATGCACCGGTGGCGGCATCCTCCGTGTCGTCCGTGGTAGCCACGGCCCCATCGACGTTGAAGCACTCCCTCGTAGGGTCGTAGCTGTCAGACTCGGAGTTCGGGTCTGGCTCGGCAGTGTAGAAGCATCTGCGCCACTCCTCTACCAACCGCTGCCTGAGCGTGGTGAGGGTGTACGGCCCAGGTCCCAAGCGTTGAGGCCTGCATATCTGGGGAAAACCTAGACACTTAGCCTCCCGCTGAGTTTGCTGCCACGTCTCCGTATTGCGCGGGAGGGCCAGTGGCCGCTCCACGCACGTGGTGGCGCCTAGACATATTGTCCTGGCGAGTGATGTTGCGGCGTTGTCGAAGCCAAATGGAAGCATCCACCTTGTGGCGAATAGACCGTGTGGCAATAGGGCAGATGGTGGCAACGGGGCACGGGGTAAGCTGTCCCTTGGTGCCGTCGCGTGGCCGCTCTGCTGACTAGCCGTCGTGTCTGCTGTCTTGGTGCACGAAGCTGTCGGCTCTTCCACCGTTGCCCGTCCTGCACGGGGTGACGATTGTGTAGCAGCGGTGGGGCGGTGGCGATGCTGATCACGCCTCCTATTGGGCGGGGAAACGTGGTGGTGAGGCCGTCGTGGGGCCTTTGATTGCGTGGACATGATGCGAGCCCCTCCCGGTCCTCTGACTGAGAGCAGGACCATGTCATAGCTGAAACCAGTGGACATGAACTCGAGGCTCCCGAACTAGATCACCATGGAGCGCGGGATCGGTGACACGTGAGTGGCCATCCGGAAAGAGATGGGAAATTCATAGTAACACGCATGACCCCTACCTGGCGCGCCAACCGTAGGTGTTTTGACCTCGGGGGTTAACACCAATGAGTGAATCTGTGTGCGTGCTCCCTTTTTCGGATGGTTATGCAACAATTACACAAGGGTTTATCTTGGTTCGGGCAAAGAAAGGCCCTACGTCCAGCGGGGGGAGAGTGTGTATTATCTTGCATCTAAGTGCTTGTACATGGGCGAATACAAGAGAGTATAGCTGAGGGTTCTATGTCCTAGCCGGTTGTGGTGATGTGTGAATCGTGTTCCATGTGTCTTGTTCGATATCGTCCTCAACGTCCACTTTTATAGTTCCAAGGGGAGGCCTAGGTTACAGGATGGAGGTGTTTGAGTAGACCTCGATTGGGGTATGGCGCTGACCTACTCGAGGCCTCCGTACCGGCGTGGCCTCGAGCCATCTTGTTACAGGATACTTTGGTGATGATGGCGTGTGCGTTCCCTAAACTCATCTCCTGTACATCGACTGGTATTGGCTTGGGCGTGAGCACACTCGTACGTCATGACAGTCGTCATGTCTGGAGTGGTTGAAGAGTTGACTTCTATCGCTCGATCCTTTCCTGCGAAGGAGCATGCCTATTCGAGGGTCAGGCGGCTCAGGCGGCTTTCTTATGTAGAGCGCTGACCATGAAAGTCTCGAGGGGTGTCGTGATGGGATATTACGCCTGTGGCACTGTACCGGTTTGTACTTTTCTCCAATCTTGAGGATAAAGTTGGAGAAAGTGGAGGTTTGACGGGTGCATGTTGCCCTATCACGCTTCCCGTAACTGTCGGGTGAGGTGGGAGCATGGCAGTCGCATTAAATGCCCTAGTTTCCGTACCCACGACAGGCGGCAGGGGAGCGCTTTTGCGCTCGAGGCTTGTCGATTCGCTCGATGCCCTTTTCGTAATCGACGGTCGCCGACTATCGAGCCCCGGATCGTTCGCTCGACCATATTTCCGTATTCGAGGCTAGTGTTTGTACTAGATTGTCGAGCCTATGACAGGCTGTGGGTCGAGCTACGGCTTTGATGAGCTTGTGTTTGTACTGGATTGTTGAGCCGGATCCTTGATTTGTCTTTGGATTTTTCCGTTATTAATGTTTGTTGGGGTACCCCTTTATTAATACCCTCGACAGTTAAGTTCTACGATGTTAAGATCTTTCTAGTGCTGGATTCCCTCTACTTCCACGACTTGCACTTAAGTTTTATCATATTTGCTATTTTATTTACAAATGATTATCGCATTGAATTTTTGCAGGTGGAGGTTAGTACTGGAATGCACGAGGTACTGCCATAGGAGTGCACCTTATTTCTTTCCAAATATTTTTCTTTATATTAGTTTGGTCTTTGTATACTTAAATATTTTTAATGTATATCCCAATATTTTCCTTTATATTAGTTTGATCTTTGTATACTCAAATATTTTTTTTAATGTATATTGTATTTCGATGTCTATTTTGGAGCTTCTTTAATGCTGTACAATCTTTACATCGTTTCATAGGTCCAATTGTGCTAAAACTTTATGGTTGTACTAGAAGATTATGACATTGAGGGCTTTTATAGTTAGTACTGAAATCCAAAGGGTATAGATGTTTTACCAGTTATAGCGAACTAGAAAAGCCTGAAGAGGCTATTTATTTTAGTTTTAAGATTAATTTATTTTTTCTAGATATCATCGTAGCGTTAGCACGGGTAATATACTAGTATACTAGAATTTATTAACAGCTAGCTCAAACTGTTGTTTTACAATTAGGCCAGTAACTACTGCATGCAGGTTCCAAGTTTTGCAATTCTTTCTCTTTTTTAAGACGTGGGCGAGTAATTATGCATTGTTATGATATGATGCGGGACGGAAGGAACTAGGTGCTCGCATAAGCATACATAATCATAAAAAGTAAATTAGGAAAAAGATATTCCACTTTTTAGCTTAAATTGATGACCAAGTGGTAAATATAAATAATAGTGGACGGAAAATCTGACGCTTTACTTTGCCGCTAATGAGTACACATTGCTAGAATCTATGACTCTTATAAAATAAAATTCCATTATTTATTTCTATTGATATGCAAGACATTCACCTCAACAGTCTGCTGTTACTCCCTCTATCCCTAAAAGATTTAGCTGAGTTATCCTAAATCAAACTTTTAAAACTTTGACTAATTTTTTAGAAAAAAACGCTAAGATTTATAGTATCAAATTAATTCTATTAGATTTACCATAGAATATATTTTTATAAGATACTCATTTTATATCATAGGTATTGATGTTCTTTATTATAAAGTTGGTCAAACTTTAAAAAAATTGATTGACACAAATTGTAGGAGTTAGAGCTTTTAGGGAAAGAGGAAGTATTTGTCACTAGCAATTTCTCTAGACATGCAAGGTGTCCATCTTAACAGTCCACTGTCATTTACAATTAAAGTTCACTAGCATAAGAATTATGATAGCAGCGAGACACACTATGCATTATGGATATAATCTCTATGATTATGCTAATATATTTATACATATATTATATCATATTCCTACGTTGTCAACCTCATACATATAGATTCTTCCTTTATACCCGCGGCAATGCACGGAGAATCCCTGCTAGTTCATAAAATGTACATGATTCTAAATTATGCTCATTCTATCTCTCTCCCATCATGTATTCTCATGGGTGTCTAGTCATTATCTTTACCTGGTTTGGATCTTTTCTTAGGCCTTGTCTAGTTTCCCACCTAAAAACTTTTTTATCCATCACATCGAATCTTTTGACAAATATATGAAGCATTAAATATAGACAAAAACAAGAACTAATTGCACAGTTTGGTTATAAATCACGAGACGAATCTTTTAAGTCTAATTAGTCCAAGATTAGCCAAAGTAACTCACATGCGCTAATGATGGATAAATTAGGCTTAATAAATTCGTCTCACAGTTTCCAAGCGAGCTATATGTAATTTGTTTTTTATTAGTCTATGTTTAGTACTTCAAATATGTGTCAACATATTTGATGTGACAGTAAAAACTTTTCATCTTGGAACTAAACAAGGCCATAATAAATAATTAATAATTGATATTTTATAGTATAAAACAAGTAGCACGTCTTTGATCTCCCATGGCATGTGGTTGAATAATATAGGGAAATTGAATCTTGCGGAGATTAGCAGGGTCAGGTTAGTTCGCTTCCACTCACAATATAAAGGAATTCAAGAAAACCATGCAACGTTGAAATGGCCCAATGCGGAATGGAAAATGGGTCACATCATTCGGCTCATATATTTTTATGTTGTCGTGGGGTCACAATCTAATGAGAACATTTATATCGTACATTTTTGAACTCCAAAAGGATACTTAGTAAACTATAGTATACATTTTTTGAACATGTTGCTGTTTATATGAAGTAATAAAGCTAAAAAGATAGTCACATTCGTGTTAGATTGACATGCTAGGTGATTAACTATTATTCTCCAAAGTAGTTTTCACGTGTTTCATATGCAAAACCAGAAATTTCCATCTCTCTCCTAGTTGAAACCCCTGGTTTGGTTTTAGTTAATTAATGAAACCTAAAGTATTATCTTCTATGTTAAGTGTGTGTAGATTAGATGAGGTTGATACATGTCAAGTGGTGGAGCAAG
The DNA here is from genome assembly GCF_000003195.3 of Sorghum bicolor. Taxonomy (NCBI): domain Eukaryota; kingdom Viridiplantae; phylum Streptophyta; class Magnoliopsida; order Poales; family Poaceae; genus Sorghum; species Sorghum bicolor. Next base: position 37,075,035 of record NC_012874.2, on the reverse strand, counting down.
AGATGATCATGATGATGGTGGTGATGACCACAAGGTGATATAGTGCTCAACATGGAAAAGAAGAAAGAGAAAAATAAAATCCTATGGAGATCAAGGAAAAGGTATAAATAGGATTTTAGTTTTGGTGATCAAGACACCATAGAGTGTGTGATCACATTTAGGATAGATAGCCGTACTATAAAGAAAGAAATTTTTTAGCTAAGCGGTCTATCGAGTGCCACTAGGTGTTATTAATTATATACATACATTTAGAACCTAGTATTCTAACTTATCCCTTGAAAATATTTGCAAAAATATACTAACACACACGCACAAGGTGGTAAACTTGGTAGTTAGCACTTTTGAGCAATAGTTGAAGAGGTGGAGAGGAGTTGAGTCCTTGATTTAGCGCTTTTTGTGAAAATGAAATGTTTATTTTCTATTGCACCGGAGGAAAGAAGAATTTGCAGGAGTGTTTTTCACATCAGTTGCTAACCACGGGAGCATTCGTGCTGGATTTTGACGCAGCACACAATGTTGCACCGATGTGTCTCATGCTCTCGCACCGGACGTATCATAGGTCCAATTGTGCTAAAACTTTATGGTTGTACTAGAAGATTATGACATTGAGGGCTTTTATAGTTAGTCCTGAAATCCAAAGGGTATAGATGTTTTACCAGTTATAGTGAACTAGAAAAGCCTGAAGAGGCTATTTATTTTAGTTTTAAGATTAATTTATTTTTTCTAGATATCATCGTAGCGTTAGCACGTGTAACGCCCAAAAATTTTGTTTCTTTTAAATAGATGAAATGAATTTAAATGAGTTTATTTAGTGAGCATTTTCAGTATAGGAAAATAAATAAATTTGGAGAAATTAAAATTTAATATAAGCTTAGAGAAAACTTTATGTTGCATTCATGCTGGAGCATTCTTTTATGTGATGAGTGTTTTGAAAACAAATGTCAAATTGATTAAAAATCCATTTGGAAAATGAATGGAAAATTTGTTTGAAAAATAAAAAGGGATTTCTCTTCCCCTTCCTCTTTTCGGCCATTTTGGCCCAAAACCCCGCGGCCCAGCCGGCTCCCCCTCTCTCTCTCTGGCGGCTGACGGGTGGGGCCCACCCGTCAGGTTCATCCCCTCCCCCAAAACCGTCGCTCCCGAATTCCTCTCTCTCAGCAGCAACCGCCAAAGCCGCCCCCCGCGCCCACGTTCTCCTCTCCTCGCGTCTCGGCTACGTAGTGGAGAGCGTCCGCGCCCGAAGCCGCTCCCCCTCTCATTTTCTCCTCCTCGCTCTGTCTCATCTCGCGAGAGTTCTGAGAAGTCGCAGAAGAACCGCCGCCGGCGACCTCCACGCGATTTCCGTCGAGCCGTAGGCCCTCCTCCGCTCAACTCCGGCGAGCTTCAGGCGCCGGCCATGGTGGCCACCGTATTCTTCACGTGTTCTGGCCGGAGTCGGCCTGTGCGCCGTCCCCTTCCTCTCTCTTTTTTTTTATTTTTTTTCTTTTAATCCAGCGCGTTCATCAAGAGATCAACGGCCCAGAGAGCCCCATACCCCTTCGGGGGCGATTTTGATTAAGAGTCCCCCAAAAATTATTGTATTTGCACCGCAGTCCTCGGCTAGAGAGATTTTCCAGGATTTAACTTATTTATTTAAATTCGTTTAAACTATGTCTTAATTACAGAATTGCCACCGCATTGTTTTAGCTATAAAATCGTCGTTTGAACTCCGAATCGACCCGTTCAAGTTGCGTTAGTTTTGTAATTTCGTAAGCTTCGCGTTGGTACCACTGTTGTTTAGGTTTACCACTGTTAGATTTCCTAGTTAATTACAAGTCCATAGATTGTTGTTGAAATCCCGTTAAAAGCGTAACTTTCGCGTCGTAAGTCCGTTTTTCGTGAATTTCGCGTTGACGTGATCGTAGCAGCACATAGATGATTTTGGAAAACTTTTATTTAATTTATTTACTGCTGGTGTACTGTTCTAACTTTAGGAATTGTTCTCTTGCATGTTCGTCTTGGTATGCGTGATGATTGTGATGTATTGATCGAGCCCAGACGGTGAGGAGTATTTCGGGAGTCCGGAGCTCTTTGGGGATCAGCAGGACCAGCAAGACCAGCAGGAGTACGTGAATCAAGGCAAGTATAGCATGGGCCTACCTTGTTGTCCTACTCATTTTTAAGCATTTCACCCTGCATGTGTATAATATTGCAAACTATAAGGACATCCTAGCTGTTGATGACAATTACCTTGTTCCCAAGGGTTTTTATTGCATATGGGTAGAAGTGCTAGTGCTCTAACTCTAATTTTATATGATCTGAAATTAGTGATGGAACCATGGTTAATTGATTAAACATGATTATGATAAATGGAACATAGGGCTATGGTACAAATGACTGTTGGTCAGGTTGTCCTAAACCCTCCGTAAGGACTTATCTGTCAGCAAAAGCTGGGACTTACAGTGCAACTGGGAGAGTCATATGGCTCTGACTTTAGCTCAGTAATAGGACCTTTTCTAACTCGTTAGAGGTTACCCGAAAGGGCGCAAGAGGCGCTTGCCACTTTGGGTGTAGGGCTGCCCCTGTTTCTATGAGTATAGCCGCGATGGAAATGTGCCATAGGAAAGAGGGGTTTTCTACATCTGCCTGCCGAGGAAACCTCGCGGCCCTAACTGGTTAGAATAGGCCTATGGAAGGCTTCATAGTGTACCCTGCCCGCTCACCTTGGTAGTGTTTGGGGGTCGACGGACCCCGGGCATGTGGGCAACACGACTCACGGTGAAAGTGCACAACCTCTGCAGAGTGTAAAACTGTTATAACAGCCGTGCTCACGGTCACGAGCGGCCCGGAAAACTCACAGAATAACTGGTTACTGATGGCTATATGGTACATGATGATGTATAATTATGCTTTAATGTGACTTATTGACTTACTATGGTTCTAATAACTGATCATATGGGATATTTGGGAGCTTAAGCATAAACTATAATAATTAATGATAAAACACTGACCTACTAAAAGCTGATGCAGTGAACCTAGTTTAGCCTGTTTGAGCCTCATAAATCCTCATGCTATGCTTGTGGAGTACGAGATGTACTCACGCTTGTATATTTCTTTTCTTTGGATAGAAATCCCGGATGGGTAACAGATGGTGGTGGCTATGAGGACTACCCTGAGGACTATTAGGCTTGTGCTTCACCAGTCGACCTTTCCTGTGTGAGGGCCTGAGATAGTTATCTTAGAATATCATAATTATATTTCCGCTGTTATGCTAGACTTTGTGATGTAATAACTACGTTTGTTGTAAACACTGCGATGATGGTATTTAATTTGTGACTTATGTGTGTGATTGATCTCTGGGCGCACATAAGTTTATGCATTCAATTTCTTCCTTGAAATTGGGTGTGACAGCACGGGTAATATACTAGTATACTAGAATTTATTAACAGCAAGCTCAAACTGTTGTTTTACAATAGGCCAGTAACTACTGCATGCAGGTTCCAAGTTTTGCAATTCTTTCTCTTTTTTAAGACGTGGGCGAGTAATTATGCATTGTTATGATATGATGCGGGACGGAAGGAACTAGGTGCTCGCATAAGCGTACATAATCATAAAAAGTAAATTAGGAAAAAGATATTCCACTTTTTAGCTTAAATTGATGACCAAGTGGTAAATATAAATAATAGTGGACGGAAAATCTGATGCTTCACTTTGCCGCTAATGAGTACACATTGCTAGAATCTATGACTCTTATAAAATAAAATTCCATTATTTATTTCTTTTGATATGCAAGACATTCACCTCAACAGTCTGCTGTTACTCCCTCTGTCCCTAAAAGATTTAGCTGAGTTTTCCTAAATCAAACTTTTAAAACTTTGACTAATTTTTTAGAAAAAAACGCTAAGATTTATAGTATCAAATTAATTCTATTAGATTTACCATAGAATATATTTTTATAAGATACTCATTTTATATCATAGGTATTGATGTTCTTTATTATAAAGTTGGTCAAACTTTAAAAAAATTGATTGACACAAATTGTAGGAGTTAGAGCTTTTAGGGAAAGAGGAAGTATTTGTCACTAGCAATTTCTCTAGACATGCAAGGTGTCCATCTTAACAGTCCACTGTCATTTACAATTAAAGTTCACTAGCATAAGAATTATGATAGCAGCGAGACACACTATGCATTATGGATATAATCTCTATGATTATGCTAATATATTTATACATATATTATATCATATTCCTACGTTGTCAACCTCATACATATAGATTCTTCCTTTATACCCGCGGCAATGCACGGAGAATCCCTGCTAGTTCATAAAATGTACATGATTCTAAATTATGCTCATTCTATCTCTCTCCCATCATGTATTCTCATGGGTGTCTAGTCATTATCTTTACTTGGTTTGGATCTTTTCTTAGGCCTTGTCTAGTTTCCCACCTAAAAACTTTTTTATCCATCACATCGAATCTTTTGACAAATATATGAAGCATTAAATATAGACAAAAACAAGAACTAATTGCACAGTTTGGTTATAAATCACGAGACGAATCTTTTAAGTCTAATTCGTCCAAGATTAGCCAAAGTAACTCACATGCGCTAATGATGGATAAATTAGGCTTAATAAATTCGTCTCACAGTTTCCAAGCGAGCTATATGTAATTTGTTTTTTATTAGTCTATGTTTAGTACTTCAAATATGTGTCAACATATTTGATGTGACAGTAAAAACTTTTCATCTTGGAACTAAACAAGGCCATAATAAATAATTAATATTTGATATTAATATAGGGAAATTGAATCTTGCGGAGATTAGCAGGGTCAGGTTAGTTCGCTTCCACTCACAATATAAAGGAATTCAAGAAAACCATGCAACGTTGAAATGGCCCAATGCGGAATGGAAAATGGGTCACATCATTCGGCTCATATATTTTTATGTTGTCGTGGGGTCACAATCTAATGAGAACATTTATATCGTACATTTTTGAACTCCAAAAGGATACTTAGTAAACTATAGTATACATTTTTTGAACATGTTGCTGTTTATATGAAGTAATAAAGCTAAAAAGATAGTCACATTCGTGTTAGATTGACATGCTAGGTGATTAACTATTATTCTCCAAAGTAGTTTTCACGTGTTTCATATGCAAAACCAGAAATTTCCATCTCTCTCCTAGTTGAAACCCCTGGTTTGGTTTTAGTTAATTAATGAAACCTAAAGTATTATCTTCTATGTTAAGTGTGTGTAGATTAGATGAGGTTGATACATGTCAAGTGGTGGAGCAAGAGATGATCATGATGATGGTGGTGATGACCACAAGGTGATATAGTGCTCAACATGGAAAAGAAGAAAGAGAAAAATAAAATCCTATGGAGATCAAGGGAAAGGTATAAATAGGATTTTAGTTTTGGTGATCAAGACACCATAGAGTGTGTGATCACATTTAGGATAGATAGCCGTACTATAAAGAAAGAAATTTTTTAGCTAAGCGGTCTATCGAGTGCCACTAGGTGTTATTAATTATATACATACATTTAGAACCTAGTATTCTAACTTAACCCTTGAAAATATTTGCAAAAATATGCTAACACACACGCACAAGGTGGTAAACTTGGTAGTTAGCACTTTTGAGCAATAGTTGAAGAGGTGGAGAGGAGTTGAGTCCTTGATTTAGCGCTTTTTGTGAAAATGAAATGTTTACTTTCTATTGCACCGGAGGAGAGAAGAATTTGCAGGAGTGTTTTTCACATCAGTTGCTAACCACGGGAGCATTCGTGCTGGATTTTGACGCAGCACACAATGTTGCACCGATGTGTCTCATGCTCTCGCACCGGACGTATCATAGGTCCAATTGTGCTAAAACTTTATGGTTGTACTAGAAGATAATGACATTGAGGGCTTTTATAGTTAGTCCTGAAATCCAAAGGGTATAGATGTTTTACCAGTTATAGCGAACTAGAAAAGCCTGAAGAGGCTATTTATTTTAGTTTTAAGATTAATTTATTTTTTCTAGATATCATCGTAGCGTTAGCACGGGTAATATACTAGTATACTAGAATTTATTAACAGCTAGCTCAAACTGTTGTTTTACAATTAGGCCAGTAACTACTGCATGCAGGTTCCAAGTTTTGCAATTCTTTCTCTTTTTTAAGACGTGGGCGAGTAATTATGCATTGTTATGATATGATGCGGGACGGAAGGAACTAGGTGCTCGCATAAGCATACAAAATCATAAAAAGTAAATTAGGAAAAAGATATTCCACTTTTTAGCTTAAATTGATGACCAAGTGGTAAATATAAATAATAGTGGACGGAAAATCTGACGCTTTACTTTGCCGCTAATGAGTACACATTGCTAGAATCTATGACTCTTATAAAATAAAATTCCATTATTTATTTCTTTTGATATGCAAGACATTCACCTCAACAGTCTGCTGTTACTCCCTCTATCCCTAAAAGATTTAGCTGAGTTATCCTAAATCAAACTTTTAAAACTTTGACTAATTTTTTAGAAAAAAACGCTAAGATTTATATTATCAAATTAATTCTATTAGATTTACCATAGAATATATTTTTATAAGATACTCATTTTATATCATAGGTATTGATGTTCTTTATTATAAAGTTGGTCAAACTTTAAAAAAATTGATTGACACAAATTGTAGGAGTTAGAGCTTTTAGGGAAAGAGGAAGTATTTGTCACTAGCAATTTCTCTAGACATGCAAGGTGTCCACCTTAACAGTCCACTGTCATTTACAATTAAAGTTCACTAGCATAAGAATTATGATAGCAGCGAGACACACTATGCATTATGGATATAATCTCTATGATTATGCTAATATATTTATACATATATTATATCATATTCCTACGTTGTCAACCTCATACATATAGATTCTTCCTTTATACCCGCGGCAATGCACGGAGAATCCCTGCTAGTTCATAAAATGTACATGATTCTAAATTATGCTCATTCTATCTCTCTCCCATCATGTATTCTCATGGGTGTCTAGTCATTATCTTTACTTGGTTTGGATCTTTTCTTAGGCCTTGTCTAGTTTCCCACCTAAAAACTTTTTTATCCATCACATCGAATCTTTTGACAAATGTATGAGGCATTAAATATAGACAAAAACAAGAACTAATTGCACAGTTTGGTTATAAATCACGAGACGAATTTTTTAAGTCTAATTAGTCCAAGATTAGCCAAAGTAACTCACATGCGCTAATGATGGATAAATTAGGCTTAATAAATTCGTCTCACAGTTTCCAAGCGAGCTATATGTAATTTGTTTTTTTATTAGTCTATGTTTAGTACTTCAAATATGTGTCAACATATTTGATGTGACAGTAAAAACTTTTCATCTTGGAACTAAACAAGGCCATAATAAATAATTAATATTTGATATTAATATAGGGAAATTGAATCTTGCGGAGATTAGCAGGGTCAGGTTAGTTCGCTTCCACTCACAATATAAAGGAATTCAAGAAAACCATGCAACGTTGAAATGGCCCAATGCGGAATGGAAAATGGGTCACATCATTCGGCTCATATATTTTTATGTTGTCGTGGGGTCACAATCTAATGAGAACATTTATATCGTACATTTTTGAACTCCAAAAGGATACTTAGTAAACTATAGTATACATTTTTTGAACATGTTGCTGTTTATATGAAGTAATAAAGCTAAAAAGATAGTCACATTCGTGTTAGATTGACATGCTAGGTGATTAACTATTATTCTCCAAAGTAGTTTTCACGTGTTTCATATGCAAAACCAGAAATTTCCATCTCTCTCCTAGTTGAAACCCCTGGTTTGGTTTTAGTTAATTAATGAAACCTAAAGTATTATCTTCTATGTTAAGTGTGTGTAGATTAGATGAGGTTGATACATGTCAAGTGGTGGAGCAAGAGATGATCATGATGATGGTGGTGATGGCCACAAGGTGATATAGTGCTCAACATGGAAAAGAAGAAAGAGAAATTTTTTAGCTAAGCGGTCTATCGAGTGCCACTAGGTGTTATTAATTATATACATACATTTAGAACCTAGTATTCTAACTTAACCCTTGAAAATATTTGTAAAAATATGCTAACACACACGCACAAGGTGGTAAACTTGGTTGTTAGCACTTTTGAGCAATAGTTGAAGAGGTGGAGAGGAGTTGAGACCTTGATTTAGCGCTTTTTGTGAAAATGAAATGTTTATTTTCTATTGCACCGGAGTAAAGAAGAATTTTGCAGGAGTGTTTTTCACATCAGTTGCTAACCACGGGAGCATTCGTGCTGGATTTTGACGCAGCACACAATGTTGCACCGATGTGTCTCATGCTCTCGCACCAGACGTGGCTGGAACACTGTTGAGCGTCCGGTGAGCTGTGACGTCAGTAGGGTCGTGAGCGAGGTTTTCAGGCAATTTGCGTTGGACGCTGAGGCACGTCCGATGGCATACCATTGGACGTGTCTAATGCATCTCCAAACATTTTGGAAACTCCCTGAGTTGCTTCCGACGCTGGGTGCCAGTGTCTAGTGCTTTTTGTCAAAGCATCTGACACCCTGTTAACTGAGGTGCTAACTGACTTTGTGACTGTTGAAGTTTGACGAGCAAGATTCAAAAGAGGGACGCTTGGCGTCCATCTATGCGTCGGACGTTGGGTGCCAGTATCCGATGGCTAACCGTCGGAGCTTCCGAGGCCCCCATCTCCAATGTAGTGAGAGAGCCAACAACTCTATTTGTTAGGGGGCATTTATAAATACGTGATGGCCGGATCTTGGGTGTCTCTCTTGGCACTTTGACATACTTGACATCTTTATGAGTCTAAGCAAATACCTCCCACTCATCTCCTTCTTTGATTCATCATCATAGTCAGACTGGGAGTGATTCCAAGTGCATTTGCATGAGTGATTGCATCTAGTGGCACTTGGGGATTGTTGTGGCTATGGAGTTATTTTTTACTCTTTGTCGATGAAAGCTGGTCAACACTCTACCTTGAGTATACCCACGGTAGTAGTTTATCGGCAGATAGGTGCACAAGCTACGAACTTGATGATGGCGCAAGATACAGACAAGGATTTTATCTAGATTCGGCCACCGTGAGGGCATAATACCTACGTCTTGTGTCTAATTGTATTGGTATGAGGTGTAATGAATTGATCTGAGGTGGTCCCTTACCCCCTTATATAGCCTGGAGGGTAGGGTTACAAATCTAGAAACTAATCCTAGTCGGTTACAATTGCTATAGATACTACGATATTAATTCCTATTCTAAATGACCAGGATCTTGCTTGATCTCCACGCCATGTTTCCTTGCACAAAACTCCAAGTAGATAGATCAAGCTATGAATCGTCTTGTAGTGGGCCAAATCCCTTGGCCCAAGTCTAGCCGTAAGGGTAGAGGGGCTTATACCCCCACAACTAGTCCCCGAGCACTATGTATTGTGATGCAACACACCGTCTTGAACTTCTTCGACCAGTACCGACCTCCACCATTATTATCGAAGAAATAGGTTGTTTGAACAATACATGGTGCTCTTGAGAAAAAAGATTTGTTTCCTAGTAAAGTGTACCCACTTTACTTTTTGAAAAGTACATGTTTTCAAAAAGCTAGCATATTCAGAGTAAGATGAAGTGTGCCCACTTAGTCCCCGAGCCTGGTAGTAGGTGACATAGACATGTAGTGCCAGGGTCTAAAAAAGAAGAATCCACCTAGAAATTACCAAACTGAAATGCATTGTCAGATGCATCGTACCAATGTAGTTTCCAAGCTTGCTGGAAGACGAAGTATGAGCATTGTAGCAAGGTCCAAAAAATGAAAATTGACCATCAATTGTATATGAGTCCATTTCATATGTAACTATGAAGAATAGTCCCCAAGCTGTGGTCGGAGAGTTATCGAAACAAGCCTCGTGCACAACATAGGGAGTATTTGACGAGTCCACGAGAATGGTTGTAAATAAAAAATGTTTAAAAATATTGTCAAGTTTGACGACATGAAGTTGCTCCAACTTCCAACAGCTGCCAAAGTGTCAGAATGAGCAACCCACCAGTGGCATGAAAAGAAGAGCCAATAAAAACTGAGCTACCTAGCATAGGAAGCAAAGCAGAAATGGGCCCAATGAATGACCAGCAGACTTATCGTGACATTTTTTGAAACCGAAACGGTACCCTCGCCACAGTAATCACACGTTCCCCAAAATGCAGGAAGTGGAAGGGGTGGTTACTCCATAATAAATACATGAAAGGAGGGTAACAACAAATCTTCACCAAATAGTTGCCTTCTCCCATAGTTCATCATCTTCCTCACTCCACCCAATCTTGCAGCTAGATCGAAAACGCCCCAACCAAAACAAATGGCCAAATGTGACTTGGAGGTGGGGGTTCTGCACAACCAAGAACTTGGAGGCTAGAGGGAGCCATTCGAGGAAAGCTACCCCGATCCGCCTGGTGAGATTGTAGTATTTGAAGATTTCTTTAAGAGGGGTTTCGGGGTTCCAGTTCATCCTTTTCTACAAGGTCTGCTTTTGTATTATGAGATTAGGATTTGCATTCTACATCCCAACTCTATTCTTCTTGTTGCAACCTTCATCCACCTTTGCAAAGCTTTTATGGGCATAGAACCGTATTTTGATCTTTTTCGCTACATGTTTTGTCTAAAAAAGAAAGGAGCGGTGGTGGCTCGAGGATTGCGGGTGGAGTATACCTCAACCTCCAAGATGGGATGAAAACCCATTATCTCAGCTACCCTTGAAATACGTCCTTGTCAGAATGGTACAAGAAATAGTTCTACATCCACAAGGAGCCGAACAACGCCAACTTATGCGACGTAGGATATGTGCCCAAAAAGATAGCGAGCTGGAGTAACCGACTAGAATACTCTGGGAAAATCAAGGAGTGGATGAACTTGATTCAATGGCCTCGCCTAGATGGGCCAGCGGTGGTTAGGAGTTTTACGTGCCAAAGAGTACAGCCATGCTAGAGGAGGGTCCACTGCAGGTACGAGTACCAAGGTAACGTGGATACCACTCGAATGAAGAAAGAAAGGATAGGAGAAGTAGAAATCCATCGACAGATTAATGAACTCTTCAATCTAGCTGACAACAACTTTGCCCTGAGCGACAACCGTATGCACACATACAAACTAGCTCGACCACCACCGAAGGTAAATCGAAACCAATCTTGACTCATTGTCTGTTGATATTCATCTGATAGCTCTGGACCGAGCATATGTCTTCATCTTGCTGGCCCTTGGTATGGAACAACCGGTGGGCGTGGACCCACCGATGCAGAACGTAGCCCGGTGTTATGAATAGGGATAAAAATGGTATGGATATTTTTTGAATGTATTCGAGACCGAATTCATTTAGAGGGGTTCAGATCTATCCGTATCCGAGTCCGAATGTTCAATATCCGATACCATAACTGTATCTGAATACTTAAATCGTATATTTATAATGTTGACATCCAATCGTATCTTATCCGATATTGTTGACCTTATACATATTCGAATCCAAATCCGACCAAAAACATGAAAACAAATATGATATCGGTAATATCCGTCCGTATCTGATCTGTTTTTATCCCTAGTTATGAATGCACCAGCAGTGATGAGGACGCCGAGTAGGGGGCACCGTCAGCAGAAGACCGGGCAGCAGGCAAAAAGCCAATGGAATCTAAGCCGTCCTAGAAAAGAGGGGCTTCACGAGACCAGGCCTAAGGTCTGTCGATCGCCGCCGGCTTCTGCATTGGAGGTCCTACACCAAACACGTCGAATGCTCCCAGTGCTCGATGATGAAGAAGAAGAAGACAGCAGCACCCCCAACTTAGTCCACCGATCACAAAGACGCCCCAAAGGCGTATCACCATCAGATGCCCAACCACCAATGGAGTTGACCACCACGATGACTACCAGCGACTAGGCACCTCCAGAGCAGCCACAACTGGTAGTAAGAGCCGGGCGCACCAAGCGTAGAGTTTTCTCGACGTCACACCGCGCCTCTGATCTGTAAGTCAGAAATCTTTCATAGAAAAGAAAACTTTGACCAATTAAAATTAATATTATGTAAAATCATGACAGAGCGGCCTCTCATATGGACCTAGGCTTCATCAGGGGTGACGAAGAACCGAGGCTGGCAGAACCAGCCATCAAGCAGCCTCTGCCAGAAGGTCCTACAACATCACCTAGCCTAGTAGGGGTGAGTGAGCAGGATGGCGGGCTCCCACCGAGGAGTGGTCCGTCGACCGAGCAGGCAAATGCCCCATCCACTGAGCAGCTAGGGGCGGCTACCGATCGACCAGTGACTCCACCAGACGTCACTGATCAGGGGAAAGAACCGATGGCCCCCTCAACTATGGAAGGGGCAACGTCCAGGATGAAGAAACCCTACCATCCTCCAATGATGAAGTGGAAGAAATCATAGGGCACCCACGTGACGGGCATCAGCACATTTATGTTTGGCGCCAATATGGAGACCACTGGACCGACCATGAGGAGATCGCCAAGGTGGAGGGGGTGGAAAGGGTAGAACGTGGCGCCAAGCATCTTGTTAGTGAAGTGAAGGTAAAACCTGCACGGCTTAACATAATTCCTTAAATATATTAGTGGTCAAAAAACATGTCTTTATATGTTTGGAAAGCATAGGACGTAATGAAGACGACGAAGTATCGGAAACGATGCTTCGACTAGATCAAAGGTGTAATGGCCGAGAACAAGATCCTGACCATAGAGGTGGACTGACTTCAGTCAGAACTTGAAAAAGTTAATGATGATAGGACTGCTCGAGAGGAGCAGATGACAGACCTCTCGCGGCAACTGGCCGAGAGGAATAGAGAAATATCAGGTATGGTTAAGATTTTGCAATCATTCTATGTGTTGTGTAATACAATTACAATTCTCACTATATGTGAAGGTCTGGAAGAGGAACTAGAGCGGCTCCACAAAGAAAAAGATCAACTCACCTTGGAACAGGCTCAAAACCTAGAGAGCACGAGAAAGATGAGTGACGAGCTCAAAGTTAGGGACTGAAAGCTAACTAGTAAGTAGAGATGCCTTGAATAGGTTATGAATATAAATTCGTGATCGAGTGCTGATATAGATAATTCTTGTGGTGTAGTAGTGAAGGTAAACAATAAGAAGCATCTCGAGAAGCTGAACAAGGATCAGGACACCTAGAAGAGCAAGTGTGTTAAGATCTGGATGGGCATTGCCCTGGTCCTTGATCTTATAAGTCCTGAGCTGCCCAAGAGCGAGCCTCGGGTGTAGGCACTTGGGGTGATCGAGAAGTCTCAATGCGCCTGGGGCTAGTTTCAGCAGTTTATAAAAGAGGCTAGTGAATATGCAAGCGCCCACGTGCTGGGTATGGTACGTGCCCACTATCCTCTAGTGGACCTAGCTCGTCTGGAGAAAGGGTACCCAAAGGAGGTCGGTCCAAAGGAAGTAGACGACCTACGGGTTGGTCTTTTGGAATTGTCATCGACGGTGATTGGTGACATCAACCTCTGCGGGCTATTGACGGTCCTTAAAGCTCACATTTAACCGTCAACTAATCATAGAAAAGGATCCAAATGCAACCAACACCTAGACTTAGGGTTTTATCTGACAGAATTCCATGAGTTTTGGTGTTTGTCTATTTCTGCAGGGGGTTATCAGGAAATACGGAAGAAAAGCCCACACGTCGGGTTTACATAGAGATATTAACGTGTCGCGCAATTTTCTATCATCTAGAAGAATCCAGAAGCCACGAGAACAAAGCGGAAGCCGAGAGGGCTCAGGGATAGGGCGCCCGCCCTCCTATTTTGCCCAATCAGGGTACAACTCGGGGATCATGCTCCACCGACCTAAAGGATCAAGGATAACCGTTCAATCAATGTCGGTTTGATCCGACGGCCTAGATTCATCTGAAAAGACTATATAAGCAAGGCCCCCTGGCCCCTGCAGATCATACCTCTTCTACAGAATCAAAGCTAGGGTTTCAATTCTTCATCCAAGTTGAGAGGATCCCTCTAGTTCTTCTAGTTCTACCTCTAGTTCATCTAGTTCTAGTTCTAGTTCTAGTTCATCTAGTTCTAGTTCTAGTTCCTCTAGTTCTAGTTCTAGTTCTAGTTAGTTCTAGTTGTAATCTAGAAAATAGGGAGAGAGAAGAGGAGAGCGGAGGAGGAGCCGGATCTGTTGGATCTTCCTCAACATTATACTTTTGCTACAACTGGTTCGTTCTTCATCGTTCTCCAAGTTCTTCAATTCATAATTCCTGAGTTCTTTAATTACTTTTATTTACATTCAAGTTATTTATTGGATTCCTGCTTGTATCAAGTGCTCTAATCTTTGAAACATTAGAGTAGTATTTAATAGATTAGACGTGGTGTTTAGTCTTGCAATTACCTAGAATTGCACCCAATCCTGTGGATTATTGTGGTAGCCCTAGGGTAGTGACAGCCCTAACGGTCGATGTATTCCACCTCGTTCGGATCGGTGTTTGTAGGACCGTAGTTAGATCTTCCTAGCCCCCTTCTCATCTCTTTCTGTGGTTAGTGTTCTGATGTCCCGAAATAAATAATCTTTGAAGTAATTCTTGATTCTTAGATCAAATAGAGAACTCTCAGGAAACTTCCTCTCTTCCCATCAAAAATAATTATATAGTTATCCTTGGGCGATCTTGATTCTTAATTAGTACACTCACGTTCCCTGTGGAAAATCGATACTCAGAAATACTCCCGGGTGAAGGCTACATCGGTTTCCGTGCGCCTGCGGATTTTTTCTGTTTGCGTTTAAAATACGCAACAAGCTTTCTGGCGCCGTTGCCGGGGAACGGTAGCTGTGCTAGTTTCGAACCAAGTCGTCCGTGTATCCTTTTTATTTTCCTTTTTTACCACATTCACCTTACCATTTTCACCACACCACATGGATTTCAATCCAAGCATTAATGAGCATGGAATTTATTTCATAGCCACTTCATTTACTCCATGCTCAGATGCACCATCTTTCCAATCTTTTGGTCTCTCCAACATCACCACATTCGAGATCTCCAACCCCCTCTTCCTTTCTATTTATAAAAACTTTAAAAGGGCGGTTGTCGATGCATATGTCTATAATAAATATTGTAGATCTCGTTGAGTTGATCTTGATATAGGTCAGCGTTGGAGGGGAAACCACTTCGTCGACACGGGCCTTCGACTCTCTCGAGCCAGGCAAGTCTAGATGGATTTTCTAGGATGTGGCCGAAAGCTCCATCAGTGGGAGATGGACGGTTGATGCCTACGGTCTTGACCAGACAGGCACCGATGGCCCAGATTTCTTCATCGGTGCCGGAGGCACAAACCACCAGGACCGACCCAGGAGTACCCGAGCAGCGATCACTGGCTAGCCTGTAGTTGTAGGCTATAACCGATCAAAAGTTGTTTATTGTAAACTTTATTCTAAAATTTTGTAATAAAGTTTAATTTTTATAACATAACAAGTGATGTCTTTCTTGCAAAGTGCAACTAAGTGGGAGTGACTCACCACTCTGCTTTAGTTGTTATGATGATCTGAGAATGAGGGCCATGTGAGATACATAGTTTTTAAATCTGCCAGTTGGACAGACCACAAGCAAAAAATGCCCTGTCTAGAAATGAACTGACAAAGTAAAAACTAAAGTTTATTATTGTCAACCAAACAATGGAAAGCAAAAGAGTGAGTTACAAGGCCTTACTCTTAGGGAAAAAAGTGTTAGAGCTTGTCGATGTGCCATGAATTGGGCAGCTTTCTTCCATCAAGGTAAGCTAATCTATAAGAAGATGGGCGTGTGACCACTGTGGCCATGAAAGGACCTTCCCATGGTGTGGACAGTTTGTGCATCCCTTCTTGGCTTGACTTCCATTTTAACACCAGATCATCGACCACGAAGAAATGCTCTTTGACACTACGGTTGTAGTAGCGCCTTAGGACATCAAGGTACTTAGCTGTTCGTACACAAGAGTCCAGTCGACGTTCTTCAATGCAGTTGATTTTGAGTTCTCTAGATTCATCAGTAGTGCTCTAGTCAAAATGCTCTACCCTAGGGGATCTGAAATTGATATCGGTAGGAAGGACAGCCTCGGCCCCGTACACCATGAAGTACAGAGACACGCCCATATTCCGACTGGGCTGTGTTTTGAGACACCAGACCACAGTCGGCAGTTCTTTCATCCACCTTCCTGGCACTTTGTCATTTTCCCTATACAACCTATTTTTTAGGGCATCGAGAATCATATCAGTGGCTCGTTCAACCTGCCCATTGGCTCTAGAGTGTGCTACCGACACATACTTCACGGCTATGCCTCTGTCATCGTAGAAGTCCCAAAAGATGGTGATGGTGAACTGAGTCCCCAAGTCTGTGATGATGTTGTTCGACATGTCATAGCGGTGTATGATTTGATTAAGTAACTCAAATGCTTTTTCTGAAGTTGCCTTGACCAAAGGCATGTATTCGATCCATTTAGAGAACTTATCGATCAAGACAAAAACACACTTGAAGTTACCCGAAGTATGCTTGAATGGACCAATCATGTCTAGACCCCAGCAAGCAAAAGGCCATGAAGCTGGTATGGTCTGAATTTCATGAGCAGGTACGTGAATCCTTTTGGTGAAGAATTGGCATCCTTCACAATGTCGTACCAACTTCTCGACGTTGGCTACCGCAGATGGCTAACAAAATCCTACTCTAAAAGCCTTTCCGACTAGTGTCTGAGAGGCTACATGACTGCCACAGGAACCAACGTGTATTTTGTCGATCAACTTAATACCGTCGTCTTGGGAAATGCACTTCATGAGTATTTCTCCATTTGCATTCTAACGCATGATCTGACCATCAACCAGTAAGTAGTGCTTACTTCAATGCAGAATTCACTTGTTCTCTGTTTTATCTGGATGACCAGTACCATCTGTAAGGTATCTGATGAAAGGTGTACACCAATCGTTGGTAGTTGTGGTCGGTGAGGCTACCTAAGTGGTGAGGGCGACTAGTGCCTCATTCAGAGGTATTTTGTCTACACTGGTTGCCTCTTTCTCAGTGCTTGGTTTGATGAGATCTTGGATGAAAATGTTATGTGGGACTTGAGCTCGGGATGATCCTAACTTTGACAACGCTTCAGCTGCTTGGTTTTTGTCTCGGACCACATTTATGTATTTGATACCATAAAACTTTCCTTCTAGCTTGCGGATCTCCTTGCAATATGAATCCATCTTCTTCTCATGTGTAGTGTCCCAATCTTTGTTGAGTTGATTGATGACCAAGGCCGAGTCGCCATAGACGTAAAGACATTTGATCCCTAACTCAACGGCTAGTCGCATACCGTGTAGGCAAGCTTCATACAGAACAACGTTGTTAGTTGCGGGGAAGTGGAGCCTAAGCACGTAACGAAGTTTTTCCTTGTTTGGTGATATGAAGAAAACCCCTGCTCTTGCTCTGTCAATGTTCAACGATCCATCAAAAAACATCTGCCATTGTTCGACGGTTTCATCGCTTGGGGGTGCATTGAGATCAGTCCATTCTACAATAAAATCCAGTAAGAAAGGACACAACTCCATTACCCATTTCACTATCTGACCATTAATGTCCTTGTTGCGTAGGGTATCCCCCAACAAAAAGTTTGTAGTTATAATGATGTGGTGGCTGTCGAAATTGTGCTTTAGTTTTCTAGAAGTGATAAGGATGGCATAAATCAACTTTTGAATCTGGGGATACCTCATCTTGGATTCGTTCAGTACTTCGCTTATGAAGTATACTGATCGCTGGACCTTGTAGACGTGGCTGGGCTCCTCTCACTCAACCACGAGCACCATTGAAATGGCACGACCCGTAGCAGCAATGTATAGGAGTAAGACCTCGTTCGATTGAGCTGCAGTAAGGACTGAGGGAGAGGTTAGAAAACCTTGAGTTGTGTAAACACAACGTTAGCTTCTTTGGTCCAAATGAACTAATCAGATGCCTTTAACAACTTCAAAAAGGAAGTCCCTTTTTCATTGGTCGGGATATAAATGGCTGAGGGCAGCCATACATCTGATGAGTTTTTGTACATCCTTCTTTATTTTTGAAGATCGCATATCAAGTACCGCCTTGACTTTGGAGGGATTCAGGCATATGCCATCATGGCTGATGATGTTGTCGAGCAGAATACTGGAAGGAATGCCAAAGATGCATTTTTTGGGGTTGAGCTTCCATTTGTATCGATTGAGGGCTTTGAAAGTTCGATCAAGCTTATCGATCAGGGTGTTGGCGACCCTAGTTTTTACGACAACATCGTCGACGTAAGCCTCGACAAGGTCATCTCGTATCTCATTGTAGAGGCATTGCTAAATAGCACGCTGGTATGTAGCCCCTGCATTTGTTAACACAAAAGACATGGTTGTGTAACAATATGCGCCAAAAGGAGTGATGAAAGAAGTTTTGATCTGATCGTCGGCGTTTAATGTGATCTGGTGATAACTAGAGTAATAATCGAGGAAAGAGAGAAGTTCGCATCTAGCCGTGGAGTAAACCACCTCGTCGATACGAGGGAGACCAAAAGGATCCTTAGCACAGTGTTTGTTAAGATCAATGTAGTCAACACACATTCTCCATTCATTATTCTTTTTCCTTACAAGTACTAGATTGGCAAGCCAATCTGGATGATACACTTCTTTAATAAATCCAGGTAATAAAAGTCGTGTAACTTCTATCTTAATGGCCTCCTTCTTGTCACGGGCGAACCATCATAGTTTTTGCATGATAGGTCTGGTGGTCTTCGAGACATTCAAGGAGTGCTCGATTAGGTGTCGAGGAACACCGGGCATGTCCATAGTTTTCCATGAAAACTACTTGTGTTGTCCCTCAGGAACCTAACGAGCGCGTCTTCCTATTTGGGATCCTAGGTGGCTCCGATGAGAGCCATTTTTTCGGGGTCGTTGTCGACCATTTGAATCACTTTGTGCTCCTTAGATTTGACATTCTTCCTTAGAGCCTGCAGTTCAGGAATTTTGAGCTAGTCAGAGCATGTTTGCACCGCCTGAAGTCTCCACCATATGAACTGAGAGGTCAACAACCCCGGTAACCCTAAAGCTTTCTTCCACGCAGGTGTAGGTTGTGTAGACATTGACACTGACTACGAGAATGCCCTTTTCTGTAGTCATCTTGAGCACTTGGTAAGTGTAGTGTGGTACTACCATGAACTTGTGAGTAAAGGATATCCTAGGATGGCGTGATACGTCCCTTCGAATTCTATGACCATAAAGTTGACGAACTCAGTGTGGAAGTGGTCGGGAGTACCAAACTGCACAGGAAGCGTTATCTGGCCAAGAAGCATAGAGCTTTGACTTGGTAGCACTCCCCAAAACTGAGCTTCATATGGCTTTAAATCCGCTTGGGTCAGCTTGAGTGCAGGAAGACTACTGCGAAACAAGATGTCGATGGAGTTGCCACCATTGACAAGCAAACGCTCGAAACGAACGTTGTTGATGCATGGTTCCAGAATGAGGGGAAAGTGCCCTGGCTTGGGGATGGCAGCCCAGTGATCTTGCCTATTAAAAGAGATCTCCTGATGAGACTAGGTCGGAAGCGTCGGGTCAGCGATAAGATCGTCAGCTCTGTCAACGTTCAAGCATGCCCTTCTAAGGAGCTTGCACTCTCTCTTGGATTCAATCGACACCTCGCCGCTAAACATGGAATAGACAATGTTAGTTGGGTTGATGTAATGGTGGTGGGGGTCTCGGTCTTGATCGTCATCGTCCTCTTCGCGATTGCGCCTATCACGGTTGCTTGCGGACTTTGCAGCATCGTCCTGAATGATCTACTACATGTAGATGTTTTTGAGGACACGACAATTTTCCATGGGGTGACTAGATCGAGGATGGAGTTGGCATGGGCCCTTCAAGGCCTTGTTATAGTCATCCTAGTAGTCACGGCGACCAATAAACCTCTTGACCGTGTTGACCTCGTAGTCATTCCACAGTGGTCATGGCACCTATCCCATCCTTCACGCCATTCCCGATTGTCATTGCAACGGGGTCTGTGATTGTCGAATCTCCCATGATTGTTGCGGTTGTCATCTCACCGAGGGGGGTGGTCAACCTATTGGTTTCCTCTTACATCTTCTCTGATTAGCTTCACCACGTCGTCGTCGGCGACATAGTTTTTGGTGGTGGTGAGAAGCTCAGCGACTGTGGTCGGCCTTTTGCAAAGTAACCTGCTTCAGAGGGCTTCATTATAATGAGGACCTTTGATGAACGCAGAGATCGCCTCATTGTTGGGTATTCTTAACATCATTACCAACAATAGACTTAGTTTTCTAATTCTGATAACAGCGCCAAAAATGCCAAACCTATCCCTCATACCACTTAAGCCAAGTTGTCATCCCCAGCATGACATGAGAGACGCGGTATTGAAATATGCAATTGCTCATCTAAATAAATAATAAATGGGATCTACAAGCGCACAGATTAATACCGATGTAGCATTTTAACCGGGAAGTATTCCAGGTATCGTTATTTATATTTTTACCACTGGGAAGGGATTAGTAACCATCAATGTTGATTATAGAATAGAATATAAGATTGAGTATCTATCATTGCATGTATAATTGAGAACATTTATCTAACTCTTTCATACAGAGATAAGTGTCACATAAAGGATATATATAAGGTAATGAATAGTGACAAAGATAATTAATCTGATCAGCATAACTTAGCCACATAATAAATATGATAAGCACCTCAATTAGATATTCTAGCAAGTCATTAGCATGGAATTAGAACGAACTACAAGAATATTTCTTAAGTTACTCTTAACTATACAGTCTAGCATATCATAGTTAGTGCAATTATACTTAGCAAACATTGTGAGACAGGACTACGCCCATGCATACTAATATTAGCAAGGAATATGAAAAACATCGTAATCACTCCCCTGTAATAATGTTGCTCTGCCAGCCCAATACACGAGAGGGGGACTATATAAGAATCAATGGAGCTGTCACTACCACGAACTACCCCGCGATCTGGCATATAGGGTACAATCCCAAATAAATACGGTATAAGCACCACGCCTACACAATATCTATCATTTACCCATGGATTCGATGGATAAACGCTATACGATCCTAAACATGTATATAATTCCAATCTAACTAAGCCAAGTATATAACTATGATAAACTAAGAACAATATAATTACGAATATAAACAAGTAGAGCAAAGTCATAACCAATATATTGAAGTAGAACAAAGTCATATTCATAATATCAAAGAACAAAGATGAACAATTGAAGAACAATAGAGAATTACCAAGATTCCTCTTGACAGATCCGGAAACCAATCGAAGATTGACTCCTTCTAGTTCTAATCCTTTGTAGCTATGCTAATCTAGATGTCTAGTTGATGTGGTGGCTCTAGGCTTGATCAGAGGCTTCTTCTCCATTGATGAATAATGAATTAGGGTTGAGAGGTGCTCTCCTCCAGGGGCCAGGGTTCTGGTTTTATAGTCCTTCCAAGTGAATATGGGCCGTTGGATCAAACCGACATTGATTGAACGGTTATCCTTGATCCTTTAGGTCGGTGGAGCGTAATCCCGAAAGAGAGTTCTGATTGGACTCTAACAGGGGGTGGGCGCCCTGGTCCCTAGGGCGGGCGCCCTGGGCCAGGCCCTGTTCTTCCTCCGCTTCGTTCCCGTGGCTTCTAGAGTCTTCTAGATGTAAGATAATTGCGCGGTACGTTGATATCTCTATGTAATTCCAACGTGTGGGCCTTTCTTCCGTATTTCCTGATAACCCCCTGCAGAAATAGAAAAACACCAAAACTCATGGAATTCTGTCAGATAAAACCCTAAGTCTGGATGTTGATTTCATTTGGATCCTTTTTTTTGTTTATTTGTTAATTAAATTTGATACTTAAGGACAGTCAACAAACTCCCCCAAGCTTACCTCTTGCTCGTCCCTAAGCAAGGATAATGTCAGCGATGGATCAGAAGTTGTTGTAATGCCTTTAAAAGTTGACGGTACACATGCTTTTAAATAAGATCTCATCTCTGAGTTAGAGTAAACTGTCAAGAGTTAAAACTTATTCATTTTACCTTTTACCATGGGACTTGTAACCGTCTCTTCTATCTTAAGTAGTTAAAAGATAGAACAGTCTAATCAAGTGCCATGTCTCTTATTCTTGATTAGCTATAGCTCTGGAGTTTTTGCAGATTTTCAAATAAAACTCAGAGATTCCTTGTATGATCTCTTAGATCTCTCTTTTGTGGTATTTCTAGATCCTTACCAAGGCAGTGATGGTATATGCCTTCTCTCAAGATATGTAGTATTTGTGGTATAAAGCATAGTGGCATTGCCTTCTCTCTCATCCTACTCTAATAAGGCTTTAATATCTGGAGCTCATAGGTGGGAGATAAATTATACATACTCACAAAACATTTATTGTATAGTCAAACCATGGATCCAAAGAAACAAATCAATAAGTCAAATCAAGATGTGCATGCGTGACGAATGGATGGTGTATGGTGATGATGGTGATAACAATGGTGAAAGTCTAATTCTACTTTTGCTCTTTGAGGGGATACATACTTTTCTTGCTTTTTGAAAGAGAATGAGATGCTCTATATTTCATTTTTCTTTTCTCTCAGGTGGGTATCTTGTACCCCTAATTCTATTGTCGGACATTGGTCCATTTTCACCTCTCGTCTCACTTTTTTTTCTTTCGAGGTTCCGGGCACTTGCCTCTTTTTATTTCCTCGTATCCTCTTCTCTCTTTTTTTAGAGCACTCATCTCTTGAAATAATATAGCAAGTGACACTAACCAAGATAACTTGAGCATTTATTTCACAGGGGACAAACAAAAATGTTTTTGGCCATTCTCTCCGGGATTAGGAGTAGAATATTTTTGGGTGGTTCTGGAGATGGAAATGGGTGGATATATGTGGATGCGTACTTCTGAGGTAGAAGCAGCATGTGTGAGTGAACGTGCAAGTGAATCTTGATTTAACCACATGACAAGCTCCTAAGGGTCTACACAGCTTGACCACACTCAATGCTCATAAGCAGTAAAAAGTAAATATATGGCTCAAAGTCTAGCAAGCATGTATATATGGCTGTGGTAGAAATTTAAACTCTCATCATACAGGAACACATCATGTGTTATTTTAAGGATTTTCAAAGATAAAATTCTCCAGAATTCTAGCATCTCTAGGAATAGATACACAGCAGCTCAACCTTCCCATCTCATATCCGTTAACAACTTAGACTTCAGATCAAGTTTTCTTCCCACAAGTTTAGGTTTAGAGCAAGCTTTAAATTATAATAGTTATGTCTAAATTTGAGAGAGGACTCAAATTTGAAAATTAGGCAGAGCAACTATTCATCATATCCATGCTAGAGTTTTATTATTAAGATTCAGTTTAGCATAGCCACTTTATTTATTTATTAAGCACACTAAGAAAAAGATATATATATATAAACATAAAATCTTTATTTGGTTTTCCATTGTTATATATATTTATATTTTAATATAGTATAAGTATGAATATAGATAGAAATACTTAGCGGGATAAATGGGGGTGCTCTCCCCCAAGCTGAATTTTGACGTAATTTCTCTTGATATAGCTAGCAGGTGGCAGAGGTGTATTTGAAAGTCGGCAGCACCCTGACAGCGATTAGGATGTCCTCCGTCTGCTAGTCTTCTTGATCCTTGAATTCTGTGGAGCTCAAATAGACAATAAAGCTTTGTGGAACTGATTAGGTGTTAGCATAAATATCTAGCCTTTATCATGTTGAGCCTCCTTAATAAATGTTACTCTCTATTTTTATATTTTCATTTTATAAAGCAAAAAAGAAATATTTATTTTATTTTTATGCCACCACAGTGAATGTACTTATGGGTTTCATGCCACTCGTATACTCACATGGGGCTTACTGTTTTTTTAACATTTTTATTTTCTTTTTAGGATAGTATGAACATGATTAACTAAGCAAACTATTTTAAATAATTGAAAGGGAAAGGATAACTACCAAGTTTACCTCTTGGCAAGGCGTTCGGTGTCTTTAAGTCCTCTGAACGAGACCCTTCGTTTTCTAGTTGTCCTAGGATTCGTTGGGTGGCGTAGTCGGTGCTTCCGGCGGCGCCTCTTCTTCGTGTATAGTTATCTTATCTCTCCACACCTGACTTGGTGCTACGGTCTCCTCTGGATAATTCTGTTCAAGTTGTATATCTTCAGACCTTACCACTTCTCCTTCATAATCTGCTCATCCGTCCTTGATGATTTGCCTCCTCAGGTTGCGGTTGCGTCGTCTTCTTCTTGTCCTGACCTGCTTAGAGTCTTCAACGATATAATTAGGGTCAGTAAAATAGCGGCGTACCTTCTCTGAGGGGAAGTGCATATGGACTTCTCCAGTTCCAATATAGATGATTGCTTTAACGGTGCTGAGGAACGGTCTTCCAAGGATGATGGGTGGATCGTATTCGTCTTCTCCCATGTCAATAACTTGAAAGTCTGTATAGACAAAATGATCATCTATTTTGACACGGACATCCATTACTATACCTTCAACCTCTCGAAATGTCTGATCTGCCATCTGGAGCTGAATGTATGTTGGTTTTAAGGGCATGGTTCCGAACAAGAGCCGATAGGTAACTACGGCCATTATGTTGACGCCCGATCCGGTGTCGCAAGTCGTCTTGTAGAAGTTGTATCCATTTATGGAGCAATAGATGCTTGGCATTCCTGGGTCGTCCTTCTTGGTCAGAAACGGTGACTTAAGTCGATGATCTTGACCTCCTTGAACTGCAGTGACCATCTTAGCTTACTCGGTCCACACTTGCTTGTTCCTGTTCCTCCTGTTGGTCCTCTTCCTTGGTTCATGTCGGGATTGCTCTGGGATTTGTGTAGTCTTGTTCTTGAAGGAAAATATCTCCTTTCTTCCCTTGATGTAGAAACTGATCTTGGCAGCACTAGCGTAGATGACAGCTCCCGAGGTGTTTAAGAATGGCCTCCCTAAGATGATGGGTGCCCTCTCATCATTACCGGTTTCTATCACCATGACGTATGCTAGGGCGTACAAGGTACCAACTTGGACACAAAGGTTCTTCAATATTCCTTTTGGAAAACTTATCGTCTGATCTGCAAACTACAAACACATAGTTGTTTCTGATAAAGGATATGTAAAGAATTTTTCATAGAGTACCCTGGGCATAATGTTGATACCAGAGCCAAAGTCGCAGAGTGCTTCTGGGAAGTCCACCATGCCGATGGAGATCAGGATGACGGGGCTTCCTGGATCGCCTCTCTTGACTGGAAGAAGGTCAGTAGTAACTTCAGTTATGGGGTTACTCCAGTTACCTGCATCAAACATGTCTACAAGATTTGCAGATTCTAATCCTTCCGGTTGTGATGGTATACCGGGGTTTGTAGCAGGAACAATAGCAACTATTTGATTTAACTGAGATTCAATCATTTTGTTAAAGCTAATTTGATTCTTGATGGCAGTAGAGAAATTATCTATTCTATTATTTATATTTTCTAGCATTTTATCATTAGATGCCAATTTCTTAGATAGGTTATCCATTAGCTTTCCTTGATTAGACACTAACTCTCTCAGAGGTGGAACATTATTAGTATTATTGTAAGAATTGTTACCTTGATAATTACCTGAGTAGTTAGGCCTCTGTTGATTCCAACCTTGATTTTGTTGAGGACGGTTGTAGTAGTAGTAGTAGTAGTTGTTGTTGTTGATGTAGTTCACATCCTCAAGCATCTCAGGGCAGTGATTGCCTGAGTGTCCAGTATCTCCACACTCCTCACAGGTCATGTGAGAGTCGTAGATGTGCATAACTTCTTTCTTATCTCCATCTCTATCATCGAGCTTCTTCATGAGCAGGTCTAGCTTTGGAGACAGCATGTCTACCTCCTTGAGCTAATGCATACCTCCACCTCTCTTGCATGTCTCGGTCCTTTCTTCATTCCAGCCTTAGTTGGACGCCATCTTCTCCACAAGAGCTGTGGCTTTTAATATGTTGAGTGATAGGAATGCTCCTCCAGCTGCAGCATCCATGGTCTCTCGGGCACTGTTGTCGAGCCCATGATAAAACGTCTACAACAGTAGCCAACTCTCCATTCCATGATGGGGACATTCTAGGATGTAGTGTTAGAAGCGCTCCCATGCTCTTGGAACGGATTCATCATGTTGTTACTGAAAACTTGTAATCTTCCCACGGAGAGCATTGGTCTTGCCCATGGGAAAGAACTTAGCCAGAAAGTTCATGGAGCAGAGTGCCCACGTAGTATTCTTCTCCTTTGTAGCGTAGAACCACTGCTTCGCTCTTCCTAACAGTGAGAATGGGAAGAGGCGAAGTAGTATAGCATCTCTCAGGACTCCTGATATGGTGAATGTGCTGCAAATCTGCAGAAAGTGTTGGAGATGAGCACTAGCATCTTCGTATGCCTTCCCACAGAACTGGTTGGATTGCACCATGTTGATAAGTCCAGGCTTGAGCTCAAAGTTGCCGTCGATCTCTGCAGCAGGTCCAGTGCAGATGTTGTCCGTAGTGGGAGCTGAGAACTCGCGGATCGATTTGTTCGCCATGGCTTCGAATTCTGAAGACAAGTTCCGTTGATCTTCTTGATTGGATGAAGCTTCTTGCTGAAGTGTTGATAATCTCTTTTTGAGCTTGGCTCTAGTTTTTCTAAATAACGCTTCGGGATTGTCAACAAAATTTCCTAGAAGATGTCTTCTATTCATACATTACCCTGCATAAGATAAGATAGAAAAATATCGGGGTAAAACTGTATGAGAGAATTGATAAGCTCAATCATATTAGTGATGCGAATGATAACTCAAAATTCTATATTCATTCCTAATTAGCAATCATCCTTCCCCGGCAACGGCGCCAAAAATGCTTGTTGGGTATTATTAACGTCATTACCAAAAATAGACTTAGTTTTCTAATTCTGATAACAGCGCCAAAAATGCCAAACCTATCCCTCATACCACTTAAGCCAAGTTGTCATCCCCAGCATGACATGAGAGATGCGGTATTGAAATATGCAATTGCTCATCTAAATAAATAATAAATGGGATCTGCAAGCGCACAGATTAATACCGATGGAGCATTTTAACCGGGAAGTATTCCAGGTATCGTTATTTATATTTTTACCACTGGGAAGGGATTAGTAACCATCAATGTTGATTATAGAATGGAATATAAGATTGAGTATCTATCATTGCATGTATAATTGAGAATATTTATCTAACTCTTTCATACAGAGATAAGTGTCACATAAAGGATATATATAAGGTAATGAATAGTGACAAAGATAATTAATCTGATCAGCATATCTTAGCCACATAATAAATATGATAAGCACCTCAATTAGATATTCTAGCAAGTCATTAGCATGGAATTAGAACGAACTACAAGAATATTTCCTAAGTTACTCTTAACTATACAGTCTAGCATATCATAGTTAGTGCAATTATACTTAGCAATCATTGTGAGACAGGACTACGCCCATGCATAGTGATATTAGCAAGGAATATGAGAAACATCGTAATCACTCCCCTGTAATAATGTTGCTCTTCCAGCCCAATACATGAGAGGGGGACTATATAAGAATCAATGGAGCTGTCACTACCACGAACTACCCCGCGATCTGGCATATAGGGTACAATCGCAGATAAATACGGTATAAGCACCACGCCTACACAATATCAATCATTTACCCATGGATCCGATGGATAAACGCTATACGATCCTAAACATGTATATAATTCCAATCTAACTAAGCCAAGTATATAACTATGATATACTAAGAACAATATAATTGCGAATATAAACAAGTAGAGAAAAGTCATAACCAATATATTGAAGTAGAACAAAGTCATATTCATAATATCGAAGAACAAAGATGAACAATTGAAGAACAATAGAGAATTACCAAGAATCCTCTTGACAGATCCGGAAACCAATCAAAGATTGACTCCTTCTAGTTCTAATCCTATGTACCTATGCTAATCTAGATGTCTAATTAATGTGGTGGCTCTAGGCTTGATCAGAGGCTTCTTCTCCCTTAATGAATAATGAATTAGGGTTGAGAGGTGCTCTCCTCTAGGGGCCAGGGGTCTGGTTTTATAGTCCTTCCAAGTGAATATGGGTCGTTGGATCAAACCGACATTGATTGAACGGTTATCCTTGATCCTTTAGGTCGGTGGAGCGTCATCCCAAAAGAGAGTTCTCATTGGACTCTAACAGGGTCGGGCGCCCTGGTCCCTAGGGCGGGCGCCCTGGGCCAGGCCCCGTTCTGCCTCCGCTTTGTTCCTGTGGCTTCTAGAGTCTTCTAGATGTAAGATAATTGCGCGGTACATTGATATCTCTATGTAATCCCGACGTGTGGGCCTTTCTTCCGTATTTCCTGATAACCCCCTGCAGAAATAGACAAACACCAAAACTCGTGGAATTCTGTCAGATAAAACCCTAAGTCTGGATGTTGATTTCATTTGGATCCTTTTCTTTGTTTATTTGTTAAGTAATTTGATACTTAAGGACCGTCAACAATCGTCGTGGGAGATTTTTGGAATCTTGAGGCACATATCTGAGAAACATCAGATGTAGTCATGGAGCGGCTCGTCTCTATGGTCACGTATCCTCTTGAGGTCATACTTGTTGCTAGGCTGTTCGCAGGTAGCTATGAAGTTATCGATGAATGCTTGGCATAATTCATTCCATGTGTCGAACTGGTTCTAAAGTAAGCCAAGTAGCCACTAATGACTGGCTTGATCATGGACAATGGGGAAATAGTTTACCATCACATGCTTGTCGCCTATAGCCGACCGAATGGCTATCTCATATAGAGTGATCTAGTTCTCGGTGTTCTCCTTGCCATCGTATTTCTTGAGCTTCTCTAGTTTGAAGTTGCGGGGCCATATGACTTGTTGGAGATGAGGGGTAAATTGCTTCAACCTAGGTGAAGGGTTGAGATGGCGGACTAGAGGGGAGGTGAATAGTCCTTTCTAAAACTTAAATGTGCCGACTAACCGAAACAAATGTGGAATTAAAACTATCGGTCTAGCCAAGAGTACACCCCTCTGTTGACGGTTCTTAAGTATCAATTTTAATTATCAAATAAACAAGAGAAAGGACCAATATGCAAACAACATCTAGAATTAGGGTTTGATCTGACAGAATTCCACGAGTTTTGTGGTTTATCTGTTTCTACAGGGGGTTATCAGGAAATAAGGAAGAAAGTCACACATGTCGGGATTACATAGAGATATCAACGCACCGCACAATTTTCTACCATCTAGAAGTCTCCAGAAGCCACGAGAACAAAGCGGAGGCCGAAAGGGGCCTAGCCCAGGGTGCCTGCCCTGAGGACCAGGGCGCCCACCCCCTCCTGGATTCCAATCTGAACTCTTTTCGCGGACGACGCTCCACCAACCTAAAGGATCAAGGATAACCATCCAATCAATATCGGTTTTATCCAATGGCTCACGTTCACTTGAGGGGACTATAAAACCAGACCTCATGGCCCCTGGAGGAGACAAGTTCATCATAGAGTTGAGAGGAGCCCTCGAAGGAATACCTCTCCTCTAAATAAAATTTCTTTTAGGCTTAGCATCCAATGTGAGTAGAATTAGATCTTCTAGTTTCTACTATATTGAGAGAGATAGAGTGGAGGTGTAGATCGGAGGAAGCCCGGCCTGTCGGTGTCTACTCTGAGGTTGTACCTGCGGGATCAAGTTCTCCTAACCCGAAGCTTGCTCCTAGGATTCTTTAGTATTTCGACTTCTAAATTCTAGTAAGTTCTTGTTTTATTGTTCTTTTGTTTATGAGTTTACTTTAATCTCTTCGCATAGAGTTTAGAGTAATCATCTCTAGCGTAGACGTGGTATTTGGGCTAGGATACTCATAGATATTCCCTAACTAGCTAGACCGTGGTAGTAGCGAGGAACGTGACATTTCTGAGCTACCTTTGCAAACCATATCTCGTTAGCAGGAAGGATAGGGTTTATAGGTGCGGGTTGAATATCCTCTGTGGTGTCTAGATTCCGTAAACTTCCCCAATAGAATAGTAGATCATCCTTACCAAGGTTAGAAAGAGATTACGGTTGTAGTCTTCTCTATTTATCACTCACATCGAGAAACATTCTTTGTAGCCTAAAGGTTAGTAGTAGTAGACCGGGTTAGTCAGATGCACTTTTTCTCCTAGTGGTAAAAAATAAATACGATACTCTGGATAAGTTCCCGGGTGAAGTGCTCACCGATATCCGTGCGCTTGCAGATCAATTCCTTATTGCGTTCCCAAATATCAACAAGCATTTCTGGCGCCGTTGCCGGGGAGAAAGACGGTTTGCTAAGATAACCTTGAGTCTTACTACTAGCTTGTATATATACTTTATCTTTTCTTACCTTTTATATTCTTTATTTATTTTCTTTAATCTTACCTTATGGAAAACCAAAATTCTAAATCGATCCATGAATCTGCAATACCTTCAGTAACTGACCTTTTACCATGGGAGTCATCATAGCCTATCCAAACATCCCAGTATAGGTTAAGCTCTAGGTTGATTGCCATGATTCAAAACCTATCTTTTTCGGGAAAGGAAGACGAAAACCTTACCTTCATATTAGATATTTTGAGCAAACATGTGATTGTCTTCGCATTGAAGGCATTTCTGATAAAACTTTACGTTGGAAGCTTTTTCCTTTTTCCTTAAGGGGAGAAGCTAGACAATGGTACAGTCAGAAGGTAACTCAACAACGAGGTGAATGGGGAGTTTTATGAGCCAACTTTTGTCTAGATTTTTATTCCCTCGACCGTATCGGCGACCTTAGACTCGAAGTCTTATCTTTTAAACAAAAAGATAATGAAACTTTGGGAAAATCCTGGAAACATTTTTCTGATCTTTTCGAATCTGGTCCAAACCTTAATTGAAGACCCTGTTCTTTTATTTCACTTTTTTCAAGGTCTTCAGAAAGATCATAAACAAATGCTACATACAATGTCTAGAGGTTCTTTCTTTCGCATCCCTACTGATGAAGCTAGAGTAATGTAATACCCGATTTTAAGGACAAAACCAGATATGCACCATATGTGAGTTTTAGAAACCAAATCTCACATATAGCTACAAATAAGGGGTAATATCAAAAGCCAATGCATAAATATATAACGTACTTAGTATAAAAGAGATACCTTTGATAACAAACAACGGATAGACAACTCCAAACTTTGGGTATTAACTCCTCTCCACAGGATCAAACTGATTGGTTGATCACAAGCCTAAAGCAACTCCTGAAGTGTGGGGGAAATTGCAAGAGTGAGCACACATCGTACTCAACAAGTATAACCAGGGGTTCATGAGGCTCAAATAGCTGACACAGGTTTGACTGCATTTAGCTTTTAACAGTGGATAGCATGTTTAATCATTGGATGGCAAATATCAAGGTAGCATAATTAAACCCATAACCACATGATCAATTGTATACAGGAATTATGAATAACACATATAAACAACATAACAAACCATCCTTTATCATCATTAATCATGTTCATCAGTGTTCGTCTATTCCGTCAGTTTTCCGGGCCGCCCGTATCCGTGGGCACGGCTAGTATACCAGATTTAACACTCTGCAGAGGTTGTACATCTTTACCCATGAGTCGTGATTTACCCTTTCGCCCGAGGTCATGAGTCTCTTAACCCCCTTCCAAGGGAGGTCGGCAAGGATCACTATGAAGCCTTTCAAAGGTTTCGTCTAACAAGTTAGGGCCATTAGATTCACTCGGCAGGCAGATATAGAGCCCCCCTTCCATGGCACATAACTCGCAGCCTATACACACGGACAGAGGCCACACTATACCTAACGTGTCTAGCCATTCTTACGCCATTTAAGGTAACCCCTAACAAGCTAGAAAAAGTTCCTCATACTGAGCTAAAACCAGAGCCATGTAGCCCTCATGGTTGTACAAGTTGTCCCAGCTTTTGCCAAGGGATAAGTCCTTATGGAGGGTCAAGATCAATCCAGCAAAAGCCAGAGTTCTTTCCACCCTTTATATTCAAGTTGCTAGAAAGCTTATTTTATTGTTTATTGTATATTCAAATATTCATGTTACGAGATCATGGATTATAATAATCAAGCACTAGCAAGAACTACCCAAATGCATATCCAAATAGGCAACAAGGAATTCAGGATAACAATCATCTATGATTTTGCTAAGGTCATCAAGGTGGACACATGCATATAATAAATATTGTATTAATTGTGTATAGGTAACAATGATAGTCCCAAATTATACTTGCCTTGATCAAAGCTCTCCTGAGCCTGCTGGTCTTTAAAAGCTTGGTCTTGATCAACAACGTACGGCTCACCGTCTATCCCGATCATCAATCAACAACACGCAATTCAATATAGACAATCATACATGAAGCAAACAAGTTCTAATTAGAACAATACACCAAACAGTGGTAAAACAAATATAAAAGTTTATAAAAATATTCTACGCAGGGCCACGATCACACAAATGTAAAGTTCACGAAAATCGGAATTAAAACGGAGAATTTATGAATTTTCCAAGATTTCCTATAGATAAATAATTAATTAAATATTACTGCGAAAATAAAAATTTTCAAAACAGAGTATAAACACATCTAACACGTAGAGCTCGTAAATACGAATCTAACGAAATTTGAATGGACCAAAACGGAGTTAAAATGAGCATTTTATGACCAAAACCATTTTA
The DNA here is from genome assembly GCF_000003195.3 of Sorghum bicolor. Classification (NCBI taxonomy): domain Eukaryota; kingdom Viridiplantae; phylum Streptophyta; class Magnoliopsida; order Poales; family Poaceae; genus Sorghum; species Sorghum bicolor. The sequence continues at coordinate 37,042,340 of NC_012874.2, read as the reverse complement.
GTGGCAAACTTGTAAATAACCGAAAGCATTTAAACCGAGGGGAATACGTTTTTGAAAAGAGAAAGCGTACTCTGTGAAACCCGTTTTTGGACTGCGGGTTTATACCTAAAAAGTTCCAGGGTCTCTTTAGGAAGATTCACCCCGAAGGGGTATCTTCTTTTCCTGTGCGTCGATCTGAAAACCAACGGCTCACAGCGCTCCAAGGGGGAAACAGGGGAAAGGGCCGGCCGCCGGCGTGGCTCAACACGGTCGACGCCATGGCCGGCGTCGAGGAACTCGGCAGCGCTCCTCAAACTTGTGATTCTAGGCCTCCTAGGAGAATGGAACCACACCAGAAGATGGAGGAAAGCAAGACGAGCTCACCTGTGCCCTTGTCGCGACTCGAGAGGGCTCGGAAAGTGGTCGGCCGCGCGAGTTGGCGAGGAAAAAGTTCTGTGAGATCCAAACTCACGACTGGGGTGGCTAGGGTTCGATTCGGCGCCTTAGAAGGAAAAGGGAAGATTGTGGGGTGAGGGAACTAGCTTTATAGCGCTTGGAAGTGCATCTAGGGCGAGCAAATCCCGAAGAATCCGAGTGGGATTGCTCCCCGGCCGAGTTCTACTCGGTGGCGACGCGGAGAAGATAAGCAGGACGCTGCCACGTGGGCCCGGGGTGTCAGCGGGAGGAAGAGGGGTAGCGCACCTGTGCTGCTGGGCTGGCTGCGCTGGCTGCCGCCGCTGGGCCGCGGGGAAAGAAGGAGCAGGCCTTCAGGCCGAATTCCAGGGAGAGGTGAGGGTTTCCTTTTCTTTTTTTTATTTCAAAGCCTATTTCAAATCAATTTAAAAACCATTTTAAAGTCAGTTGGAATTATTTTGAAATTTGGGATCAAATCACTCAGCAAACAAAAGATGAATTCTCCAGCATGAATGCACATTCAGATTACTAAATCCTATAATGAATTTTAATTTAATGAAAATATTATTTTTCCTATGTTTTATGAGCACAAAAATACAAAATTAAATTAAATTCTCCTATTTTAAATGTAACACCCTAGGTGTTTGCCACGAGTTAGACCTTAGGTGTTGAGCTCAAACCTGTCATGATAAGTGGTGATGATCATGTTAAAGTCAATCCATGAAAGTGAGCCTCAAGTTAAACTTGGAGAACACACCCTTGCTTACATATAGGCCCTTTTCAAAGTGCATGCTTGAGTTATATTAATGGAACCTCTCTCATGTGCCCCACATCCATCACTGCCTATAGTGATCACTCAAAAAATTTTAAGAAGTTTGGAATGAAAAGGTTACATGAAATGATAAGTTACATGCTTGCTGGAATGACCTCATTAAGTGAATGGAACCATGGGTCATCAACCAATCCTTGCAATCTTGCCCAAATGACTCTAGATAAACTCCACAACAAAAGTCATGAAGGGTTCATGTTGATCTTGTGCCCATAATATGCTTCAAGTGGCCTATTACCTTAATTCATGCTTTATCAAGTTGCTGCTTTGACCAAAGTGAAAGTTTGACTTCTGTACTAGTTCTAAGGTTTGACCTTAAACAAACGTTGTAGTTTAGTTTCTGTAGAACAAACATTGCTTAATGGTCAAGAGCTAGTTTGGTAGCTAACCTAATCAAATTGAGTTTATAAGATTCAATGCAGTGCTGTTTTGGAACTCCAGAATTTTGGCAAAGTCCTGAGGTGCTCAGTTTCGGGTACCCTAGTTGGGAGCCTTGTATTTTCCAAATAAAACTGAACCAGTGCAAGGTACTTTTGTAAAAGTTGTAGTATAGTTTGCATACTACAATCTTTGTTAAATTTACTAAGTCTGAATCATCTTCTAAGCATGTCAAATAATAGTCACAAGATTGAATCTGCTGTAATTTCCAGCATTTCGAATTTCTAAGTGTGGAAATGCAGTTCATCACGTTGGCATTCCGCGTTCTCCAAATTTTGTTCAGCAACTTGCTTGGGTCCAAATATAAAAGTTGGAGTATATATTGTGGCCAAGAGCATACCAAAAGATGAAACCAGTTGGACTTCGTTTTGGTCATCAATTTTGAGTTTTGCTAATCTTTATCAATTCATTGACACTCAATGGTTGGCATCATGTTATCTCATAATCTATTACTCTAATGGCTTTGCACCCTTAATCAAAGTTGTAGGGCAGGCTGAGCTTGGCAAACTTTGTTTTTGGCCCATGACCCAAATCAGCCTAGAAATGGCCCAAATCGGCGTCCCACACTGGCCATACCGTCACCCGCCAGGTGTTCGCGTTTATGCTTCGAGGGGCGACGCGTGTCATGGACGTGGCGACCATGCACAGCGCCCCCACCTCCATTGCTGCCACCTCCATCTCGCTTTTTCCTCGGTCTGCGAATGTGGAGGAGCACCAGAGCGTCCCCCAACCTCCTTCACTCGCCTCTCCGCTCCCAGCACTCCTTCCACTTGCTCCCCACTGCTCTCCAATGAGCTCGGGTCGCCATGGCCACCATGGCCAAATGAGCAGAGAACAGTGCCACAGCAGGCGTCACACCCTCTTCCCCTCTCTGCAGCTCTACAGCAAGCCTAGACCTCTCTATCGCCAACCCCGCTGCCGTTGGTCAGCTGCTGCTCAAGACGGACCCAAGCCCGACCTCTCCTCTGCTTCTCTGCTTCGTAAAGAGGATGAAGAAAGGGACCTCGGGTTAGAATAAGAAACAACTCAGGGTTGCAGATACGAAGCCAAGACTCATATGAATAGTATTTGTGGGTTGTTGCGTGATTCATGGGAACTCCAGGGTTCCTGGTGCAAGATCTGTTTTCCTTTTATTTTGTTTTTGCAGATTTCATGGATGAACTTTGGAAATGCATAGAAATTCATAGAAAAGTCATAAAATAGCAAATGTGGACTTTTTGGAATCCTTATGAAATTCTCTATGCAGTAGATCTATAATATGCCATGGTTTAGTTTCCAGTTTTATCCGTAAAAATAGATTTATGCAGTTCGGTTTTAATTACTTGTTATAATTGTCTTTTTCATAACTCTTTGTTGTTGCCCAAATAAATGTGAAAATATTGTGAAATGCTTTACATATAATATTTGATGTCTGGTAAAAGTTTCATCAATTTAGGCATGACAGATTGGGAGTTATAAAAATAACAAATGCCCTGTGTTGCTTTGCTCCTATTCTGAGTAGATCTGCATGTTTGTATTGTTTGGCTCAGTTAGGTTGTGAATCATGCCTGGATGAAAATATATATGTTTTAGTACTTTTCATAAGCTTTCCAAAAAGATAAATAGCACAATTTTTGGTTAAGCACATGTTTAGGTATAGTGGTTTAAAGTACTGTTCCAGTTTCTGTCTAAACCCAGACTGCATTGCATTGTTTGTTATGTTAAACCTTGTTAGTTGTAGATTTAGCTCTAGATGTTTATAACAAAGATGTTCACAATTTAGTAAGATTTCTAGAAAGTACATAATCATAATTTATGGACATATGAAACTCAAGATATGGCTGTTTAATGTGGCATCATAGATTCTGTCCATGATTTGAACAGAGATGTCTTCATAGGGCTTGATAAATGGTTTATAATTATAAATAAAAATGAAAAAATGGAAAATGTTGTTCCAATACAATCCTATGATATTGTTGTATCATGTTTATGTATGATATGGCCATGTGTTTGAAGAAAATATGATTTGTGTATTTATCTTGCTCTCACATGGTTAATTGCAGTAACAATTTGTCTTTTTCATAGATGCTGCTATGTTTATCCAAATGCAATGAAAGTTGTACAGTAGACTATGGATGGTATGTAGTAGCTACTGTAATTTTTGTAGAGTTTACTATGCACTTTTGGGTATATGTTCGTTAATTCACCTTATTATCCAAATAAATTAAGAAAGGCATTAAATAAATTTATTTGGTAATGGCCACTATGTTTTCTGGTGTTCTTTAGATATATGTAAACTGTTGGTAACAATGGTTTTGCTCAAATGCATGTTTGAAACATAAGTTAATAATTAATTGTTTGCAATTGTTGTTTCTGGACAGTTTATGGAACTGTTTGGATTACAGTATGTAAATGATGTCTTCTGGGAATCTTGTTTATATCAAAGTTGTAGATAATTCTTTTATCTAGATGCTGTTAAACTTTGGGAGCATTTGGCCTTGTGGTTTGTGAGTTATATCTGTTCAAAGTTTGATTCCAGAAATGGCTGCTCTCTGTTTGTCAGGGACAGATTCTGGAACTTTATAACTTCGACCAGCTTAAGTTGAGAATCATGCTTTGATGTCTAAATACAAAATGCAGATAATTACTTAAGCTTTCCAGAATGTCTTAATTCATATCTTTTGGAGTTGTGTAACTCCAGTTATGATTTATTTTCTCAGCTGCTATTAACAGTCCTAAAAATGACAGATTCCTTGTATTGCTGTTGCTTGGTATATTGCTATGTATGACTCATGTCTTTGGTAATGGCAAAGTTAATATATCTGAGACCTTGTGAAACATGTATGCCATGTCTAATATGTTTAGTGTTGCATTCTTTGTTGACTTAGCATGTTGGTTGTGTAATCATTAAGTGAGCAGTGAGATGTGCTTAAGTATGTTTAGTGTAACCATGCTCTTGCCATGCTTCTTGTGTGTGATGCTTTGTCTATTGCACTTCTATGTGTTCATACACTTGCATCTTGCATCTCATTTAGGTACGCTAGATGAACCACGTGAAGGACGTGATGGTGGACCTATCGGGATGATGGAAGGACTACACAAGTGTTATCAACTTGGATGTCGTCAAGATGGCGCAAGCTAACTTAACTGACTTGTGTCGGATTCCAGGCAAGCCCCGGAGCATTCTAAGTCTCCTACCCTCTCTTTTTATAAAAGCACAAGAGTATCACTTTATATGATGCATTAGGTGATAAGAGTTGAATGAAACTGTTGGTGCATATATTCCTACCTTGTCCACTATATGAAACTACCTGAACCCTTACTAGTATAAGAAAGACGTTCTATGCTTAGCCATGCTTAGCTCGGTAGAAGCCGGGTGATTTCCTTTCAATTGCGAGAGATAGGTGGATACCTGATCACGGTTGGCTATATTTGCTATCGTGGGAAATAACCATGTGCTAATAATGAATTTGAGACCGGGCGGGATGACGATAGTGCAACAACAAGGCATGGAGGTCTTGGGTGTGAATCTATCCCCGTCTGTGTCGGTTAAGGACCGATACGCTGTACGTCCTTGTGTCATGTTGAACGCATGCCTATCACTTAGTTGGCCGGATAAGTCATTCCGACCGCGAAGCCTACGAGTGCAACTCCGGCCGGATACCCCATTCTGTATGAGTGCGCACCCCGGTTGGTAGTAAGTATGTGCGGGGAGTCAATGGCGTAAGACCGAGGTGTCAGGTTAGAGTCCTGACCCTGGCAGATTGGCGGTCCCTGGGGGTGCGGCGCTGGACGGACCCGCGACTTGGTCCGGAGTTGTGCTAAAGGTGATCTGAGCTGCCCTCGCGAGGTATGCTTGGGTGAGTGCTAGCAATACCCCTCCAGCTGGATAGGAATCGATTCGAATCGCCGTCTCTCCGGGATAGTGAGAACTTGACTCGAGCAGCTGCAACATAGAATTCACTAAATAAACTTAATGGTTATGATGACGATGATGGCTACATGATAAACCGGATATGGTTATTAATGTGATGCTTATTAATCAAGTGATTGCTATAGAATAGGTGCAAAATCTAGCTATGGTAGCTTAACTGAACTTGATGCTAAAATATTGACTAAAAGGTTGAAAGTAAGGACTCATGATAGTAATGCTCTTTTTGGCAAAGTTATGCTATCCAACCAACTCCACCAAATAGCCTTGCATATCCTTGAGAGTCTTTTATTTTCTCTCCTATTGGGTAAGTCTAGCTGAGTACATTCGAGTACTCAGGGTTTATCCCACCATGTTGCAGGTGAAGTCTTCAACCTGCTAAGGATGGTGGCTAACCGCCGGTGGGCTCGGTGATTCCATATAGTGTTCTCATGTATATGCTTTTGTCGGAGGATGTCACTCATGCTAGCAATGTATTTATAACTTATGTTATTGTAATCATTTGAAAGCTATATTGTTTTCTAATCGATTTGGAAAATCCAAACTTGTATTATTATTTGTGAACTCTTTTGTAATATTATTTCCACTGCAATTCTCCTTGTATGTGATGTGTATTTGCTTAATCATGCGATCTTGGTGTAAAGTTGATTTACCGAGGTCCTTCGTGACACTTGGCAGACTACCGGGTTTATATAAGTGAGAGTATGCGCGTGTCAACGTGTTAAACGGGGACAGTCGTACTTAAGCTTGTATAAATTGGGCGGTTCTGTCACATTAAATACTTGCAAACTTTAGGGTGTTACAAGTAATCCTAGATAGAATCCTAGAAGCTGAGATGGATAATACCCTTCATGATGAAACCCACGAAGCAGAAGTAGACACTTTGCCAAATTCTCCATCTACTCTAGCTATCCCAAGTTCTGAGCCACAAAAGGAAGAAATTCCACCACCGGACTTCATGATGGATATAGAATCTGATCTTTTTGCCAATTTTGGAAACATTTCAAACTACCATTCTACTAACAAACCCCAAAACGGCCAGTTTAGCATTTGTTTACCAAGTGAACATCAATTGAGAGAGCTTATCTCAGTCATGAGTAGCGAGTGGTTGGAGGAATAAGAGCTTTCCTCTGATGTGATCCATTTGGACACACCCTCTATAACTATACGCTGTGCTTATGATTCTAATCGATTTGATGCTCTCTATAATCGTGTTGTGGGGATCAACATTATGTCTGAATCTTTTGCACTTAAACTATTTCAAAATCTTGTCTTAACCCCCACAACAAAGGTCATAAACGAATCTTCGGGACGATTAGTCCCCAGTCTTGGAATTATTAATGTCCTACCTCTTACAGTAGAAGGCTCCATAGTTCATTTGAACTTCTATATGTTTGATACATGGGACTTCGATCTGTTGATAGGACAACCTTTTAGAAGACTCCTTTATGAAGGTCATACTGGAAAGCTACATATTTCTTTTAGAAAAACCTTTAAATTTCCAATAACAATTTCTCACTCCTTAAACAATAAGGCCAAGTCATATCTTTTGCCTGATCCTATGGAGGAGGTAAAGGCTGCATCTCTAGAGCTTTTAGATGAACCAGACTTAGAAGACGAAACTCCTTTATTCACAGAAGAAGAAGCTGAACCTTCTAAACCTGAACCCTTAGATGAGTTAGCAGAAACACCTAGACCTCCCATAGAGCTTAAAACTTTACCACCCGGCCCTATCTATGCTTTCCTAAACAATAATCCAGAGTTTCCTGTGATCATTCGTGATAAACTCACTCAGGAGCAAACTCTACGTTTGATGACCATTCTTGAGAAACATCACTCAGTTTTTGGCTACTCACTCCAAGATCTTACAAGAATCAGTCCTATGATTTGTTGTAAGTGCAATCAAGCCTATTGTGGGTTTTGGCGTTGATGACCACTGATTAGGGAACTAATGAGATTTGCTGAGATGACAAGCAGAGAATATAGCAAAGAGATTGTTGAATACTATGGACGATCCCCCAATTCTAAAGGAAGGTTTTCCTAGCTCCAAAGGAGGTTTAATTCTTTTTCGGTTTGAATTTGAGTATAGGAAAAGCCGTACTATAAAGAGGGACTCCAAGTTTGTTGATCAAATTGTGAACCAAAGGCTCAAAAGCTCATCAACATCCATAGACCCAAGCCAAGCCAGCATATCTCTTTCTCTGTACACTTTGGTGTTTTCAGGCTGGTTCAGGCAAGGGCGGCACTGCCGCCCTACCCTATGACAGTTGGAGAGCTGGGTATAAATACCCATTCAGACCGATTCAAATGGTAACTCTCTCATCTTCCTCGCTCCCAACTGTTGCAAACTGACCAGAGCTCATCTCTCTCTCCCTCCATTGTTGCTCCTCAAGCCCCCAAGCCAATCCTTGATTCCAACCATCAAAACTTGAGGGAAAAGGCAGCAAACTTCGATTGGAGAGCAGATCCATTGATTCCCAGCGTCAAAAAGAGCTTTTGGTTAACGTTTGGCCAGCAGCCTCGAGTTTGTTACTCTTGGAGCTTGCTCCTAGCTGGCTAGGCGTCGCCCTAGAGCTTGCCAACGTGTGTGGCAGCCAAGGGAAGGTTTGTAAGGTTACCCTTGCAGCTAATAGATTCTTCACTCTTTGCAAGGGGTAAAATCCTTGCTTTGAGAACGAGGAGAAGGTAAGCCTATGTGGCTAAGCCAGTCCTAGTGTGGGCGCCTCAACAACGTGGAGTTGGCCAAGCCTTGTTGTGGCAACAGCTGAACCATGGTAAAAATCATGTGTCTTGTGTGCTTTCACTTGTGTATGAGTTTGTGTTAGGATTTGGGCCCATCTACTTGGTGGGGAGGCTCCAGCACATTCTAGCTACATACTCATGCTCTAATATCTTGCAGGAAGCTTGGAAATTTAGTCGATCTAAATTTCCCTGGGTAAAGTTTGAATCAATTCAGTTAAGCTTCTGTCTGTTTTTCTGTTGAGGCCGGTAGTGCCGCCCTGGGAGGGCCTCACTGCCGCCCTTGCCTGTGTGACTGATAAACTCTGCTGAAAAAGTTTGAACAGGCCTATTCACCCCCCTCTAGGCCACTTCCTGTACGTCCAGAGATCCTACAAGTGGTATCGGAGCTTGGTTGCTTCGTATACGCTTCACCGCGTGAAGTATGGAAGTTGTGGGAAGCTCGGGGGCGAAGGGTAAGTCCATTCCAGCTGCACAAGCTGAGGATGTGCTGGTTGAGAGTGATAGCAGTGAGCTATCAGTCTCAACAGCCAGCAACTCCACCCTCAAGCCTGATGGTGGTATGACCACCGACCCCGAGAGAAGGCAAAGGAGGCAAGCAAGAAGAGAAGCTAAAGCAAAAAAAAAGAAGATGAAAAGCTAGCTGCCAAGAAGAAGAGAAAAGAAGAAAGAAAAGCCAAAAGAGAAGAGCGAGCCAAAAGAAGGGCAGCAAAGAAAGTAGAAGAGAAGAAGAAAGAAAAGGAGGTGTATGATGCATCATCAAGTGAGCTATCACCTAGTACGGATGATGGTGATGATGATGAATCATATAACCGCTCCAAGAAGGACAAGAAGGGCAAATCAATGAAGGAGGACAACAGCAGCAAAAAGAAATACTTCGTTGTATCCTTTAACTATTCTTATTTGTCTAACCGAGACAGGAAGTGTCTTGTCAACGTGCCCGCTGGCAAGTTGCCGCATTTCGATGGGACCGACTTTGCTAAGTGGAAGCATTTGATGAGTCGCTATCTTGGAGCTCTTCACCCCGGTCTTTGGGATGTTGTTTGTGATGGATTTCAGGAACCTGCAGATCCAGAGAATCCAACAAATGAAGAAATGATTGTTGTCCACTTCAATAATCAAGCCACAAGCATTCTCCTTAGTGCTCTCAATGGAAATGAGTACAACCGGGTGATGAATGTGAATGTGGCCAAGCAGATTTGGGATACTTTGGTTTTAGCTCATGAAGGTGTTGACAAAGTGAGGAAGGCCAAAATTGATTTGATGATGGCCAAGCTCAATAGGTTTGTAATTGTTGGTGATGAAGGGCCACAAGAAATGTTTGATAGGTTGATGGTGCTAGTTGGAAAAATTAGAGGCTATGGTGGTGGATGATCATAAAGTTGTAAAAGTAATGTTGGAAGCATACTCACCAAGGAATGAGACCGTGGTCACTCTCATTAGAGACAAGAAGAATTTCGAGCACTTCACCCCAAGTGATGTGCTTGGAAGATTGTTGACATTTGACATGCAAAGAGAAGAGGCTAATGAGAGAAGAAAGCTTGGCGAGCTGCAAGCCAAGTTAGAAGGCATGAAAGTCAATGATATAGCACTCAAGGCAAAGCAATCAAACAAGCAAGGTGGCTGCAGCAAATCCAAGAGCAGTAAGCAAGTATCAACAAGTCAGCCCAAGAAAGCAAAGCAAGTTCAAGAATGTGATCCATCTTCATCCTCTAGTGATAGTGATGGTGATGATGGTGATTATGAGAAGATAGATGATATTGCCCTCTTCATAAGCAAGCATAGACGGGGGCTGAAGCAACATGGATTCAAGTTCACTCCAAGGAAGTTTCAAAACAAGAAGAAGAGATTGTGCTTTAACTGTGGCAGCACCGAACATCTTGTTGCAGAATGTCCAGAGGCAAAGAAAAGGAAGGAACAAAGGCATGACAACAAGAGGAACTACAAGAGGACTGGAGAAGCACACATCGGGCATGAATGGGACTCAACTCAAGAGACCTCAAGTGGAGATGAGAAGGTGGCTACCATGGCTGTCCTCAAGTCAACATCTTCACCAAGGCTCTTCGATAACATGACCGATGATGAGCAAGATGGCAGCCCCCACATTTGTCTTATGGCAAAGGGTGGGAAGGTACAAACCAAACCCAAATCTTCTCCAATCCCCAAAGAAATCTCTAGTAGTGAACTAAGTGACTCCTCTAGTGATGATGACTCTAGTGATGATGAATTTAATGAAATGACTAAAAAGTGTGATCATAAAACTAAAGTCTACATCTCTAGGCTAATGAAGTACTAGATCTCAATAATGAAATTGATTTAAGAAATGATGACATCAAGGCGCAAGCTAAGAAAAATCTGGCTCAAATTAAAGAAATTGACTCATTGGAGAGTGAGGTGGCTGCACTAAAGAAAAGTATAAAGAAAGAAAAAGAAAGCCACACTCTCACAAAGAAGGAAGTAGATGCACTCAAGCAAAAGTATTATGGCTTAGATGAAAAGCATAAAGGACTTGAGCAACAATACAATCTTCTTTGGGAGAGTACCTCACAGTCCTCTAAGTCAAACGAGACTAGTACTCCCTTCACTAGTGAAGGTTGTTGAAAATGCAATAATCTTGACTTAAACATGTATTCCACTAATCTTGCAAACATGGAGGCTATGAAAAAGGAGATCACGAGGCTCACACATCTGTTGAACACCAAATGTGAGAACAAACCACAAGGTAAAGAAGTTCAGCAAACTGGGCCAAACTACAAGGATGGGAGAAATCCCAAAGTCAAGGATGGACTTGGTCACACAAAAGGAGGAAAGACAAATGGAAGAAACCTGGTGAATGGCATTGAGTGTGTTAAATTCACAAGCAAAGGTAAGGTTGGTGCAGAGCAGCCTGCACAGAAGGGGGCACAAAAGCAGCCCCGAGCCCACTGGCCAGCCAAGGGCGGCAGTGAGGTCCTGAAGGGCGGCAGTGCCGCCCTCCCCAGACAAGGGAAGGCTACCAACCTCAAACCTGAGCCTGTGAAAGCACAAAAGAAGGTATGCTAGCCTCAGGGGGAGTCTCAGCAACCCAGAAAGCAGAACCGGGGGACTCCAAAGAAAAGTTTCTATCAACCAAAGGCAAAGACACAAAGCCCAAATGTGAACACTTCCTTTGTGTTGAAAAATATCAGCAAAGGGGGAGTGATTGCCAAATATGTTGGCAAGGGCAGAAATGTGTATCTTAACACTTCCATTTGGGTTCCTAAAGTTTTTGTGACTAACATGCAAGGCTCCAAGAAAGATTGGGGACCTAAACCAAGGAACTAAACTTGTTTTGCAGGCATACTCCTCCGGTGGATCAAGTTGGGTGCTTGACAGCGGCTGTACAAATCATATGACCGTAGAGAAGAGTATGTCTCAACATATTCCCCAACTACAAATTCAAAAGAATCTATCGTATTTGGCGATAACTCTAAGGGGGAAGTTGTCAGACTTGGTAAGGTTGCTATCACAACAAATTCTTCCATTTCAAATGTCTTGCATGTGGATCCGTTGGGATACAACTTGTTATCAGTTTCACAATTGTGTGAGGCTAGTTACAATTGTCTCTTTACGGAGAAAGGTGTGGAAGTCTTTAAGAGGGAGGATTCCTCTGTTGTCTTTACGGGTCGCTTGAAGGGCAAGCTTTACTTAGTTGATTTCAACAAAAGTAAGGCCAAGCTTGAGACTTGTTCAATGGCAAAATGTAGCATGGGCTGCTTATGGCATCGCCGTCTAGCACATGTTGGCATGAGGAACTTGGCCAAACTCCAAAAGGACAACCACATCATTGGACTAACAAATGTTGAATTTGAGAAAGACAGGATATGTGGTGCTTGCCAAGCCGGGAAACAAGTAGGTGTACCACACCCACCAAAGAGTATCATGACAACTACTCAACCATTGGAGTTGATACATATGGACCTCTTTGGACCGGTCGCCTACCTAAGCATTGGGGCTAACAAATATAGATTAGTTATTGTTGATGATTATTCTCGCTTCACTTGGGTATTCTTCGTCTTTGAGAAATCTCAGGTACAAGAGAAAGTAAAGATCTTTGTGAGAAGAGCACAAAGAGAGTTTGGGCTGCCCATCAAGAAAATGAGAAGTGATAATGGCAGCGAGTTCAAAAACACCCAAGTTGAAGAATTTCTTGATGATGAAGGCATCAAGCATGAGTTTTCAACTCCATACACCCCGCAGCAAAATGGTGTAGTAGAGAGGAAGAATAGAACACTCATCGACATGGCAAGAACAATGCTTGATGAGTATAAGACTTCGGACCTATTTTGGTGCGAAGCAATCAACACCGCTTGCCATGCAATCAACCGCCTCTACCTACACAAGAAACTCAAGAAGACTTCATATGAACTGCTAACCGGTAACAAACCAAAGGTGTCATACTTTAGAGTGTTTGGGTGCAAGTGTTTCATACTCAATAAAAGGCCCAAAACCTCTTAGTTTGCACCTAAAGTTGATGAAGGCATTCTTCTTGGCTATGGATCAAATGAGCATGCCTACCGCATCAACAACAAAACCTCTGGTAGAGTTGAAGTTGCTGTAGATGTCTCATTTGATGAGTCTAATGGCTCTCAAGTAGAGCATATTGATGAAAGTGTTGCAGGAAAGGAGAATCCACCATGTGAGGCAATCAAGCAATTGGCTCTTGGTGACATAAGGCCACAAGAAGAAAAAGCCACTGCTCAGGAGGATCCCCAAGATGCTGCTGACAAGTCTTCCGCTGATGCACTCGATGCAAATGTGTCAGCCACACCTGCTGCTCAGCAACAGGGCGGCAGTGAGGCTGTCCAGGGCGGCAGTGCCGCCCCTCCCTCAGCAGCAGCAACCTCCTCAACACCTCAAGGGCTGGATCTTGCACCAGTTTTTGAGCTTGAAGCTGATGAAAAGTTAGATGAAGAACAAGACGGTGTTGAGCATCCAAGACTACGCCAAACAATTCAAAGAGATCATCCTGCCGACAACATCCTTGGAAGTCTTTGAAAGGGAGTGTTGACACGTTCACATTTAGCAAGTTTCGGTCAACATTTCTCTTTTGTGTCTTCTATTGAACCAGATAAAGTAGAGAAGGCATTGGCAGATGAGGACTGGGTCTTGGCCATGCAAGAAGAGCGCAACAACTTCGAGAGAAACCAAGTGTGGACTCTCGTTGAAAGGCCCAATACCAATGTGATTGGCACCAAATGGGTCTTTCGCAACAAGCAAGATGAGAACGGCGTGGTGACAAGGAACAAGGCAAGATTGGTGGCTCAAGGTTACACTCAAGTAGAGGGCTTGGACTTTGAAGAGACCTTTGCTCCAATAGCAAGGCTTGAAGCAATTCGAATGCTTTTAGCCTTTGCTGTCCATCATGACTTCAAGCTGTTCCAAATGGATGTCAAGAGTGCATTCCTCAACGGCCCTATACAAGAGTTGGTGTATATTGAGCAGCCACCAGGTTTTGAAGATCCCAAGTTTCCAAACCATGTCTATAAACTCCAAAAGGCGCTCTATGGGCTTAAGCAAGCACCAAGAGTATGGTATGAATGCCTTAAGGATTTCTTGCTCAAGAAAGGCTTTGAAATAGGGAAAGCTGATTCTACTCTTTTCACTCGTAAAATTGGCAATGATATATTTGTGTGCCAAATATATGTCGATGACATAATATTTGGTAGTACTAATCAAGTATTTTGCGAGGAATTTAGTAGGATCATGACAAAGAGATTTGAGATGTCCATGATGGGTGAGCTGAAGTACTTCCTCGGGTTTCAAATCAAGCAATTGAAGGAAGGGACTTTCATAAGTCAAACCAAGTACACTCTTGATATGCTGAAGAAGATTGACATGGAGAAAGCAAAGCCTATCAATACTCCCATGCCAACTAATGGACATCTTGATCTTGATGATAAAGGGAAGGCCGTGGACATCAAGGTATACCGCTCCATGATCGGCTCTCTACTTTATTTGTGTACATCTAGGCCCGATATAATGCTTAGTGTGTGCATGTGTGCTAGATTTCAAGCTAATCCGAAAGAGTGTCACTTAGTGGCTATTAAGAGAATCTTGAGATATTTAGTACACACTCCTAACCTTGGCTTGTGGTATCCTAAGGGCTCCAAGTTCAATCTACTTGGCTATTCAGATTCTTATTATGCCGGTTGCAAAGTAGATAGAAAAAGCACTTCGGGGACATGTCAATTCCTTGGACGGTCCTTAGTGTCTTGGAGTTCTAAAAAGCAAAATTGTGTAGCCCTTTCCACAGCTGAGGCCGAGTATATTGTAGCCGGTGCATGCTGTGCTCAATTACTTTGGATGAGGCAAACCCTTCGTGATTTCGGATGTCAATTCACCAAAATCCCACTTTTATGTGACAATGAAAGTGCCATAAAACTTGCAAACAACCCTATAATTCACTCAAGAACCAAGCACATAGACGTCCGACATCACTTCTTGAGAGACCACGAAGCCAAAGGAGATATCAAAATTCGCCATGTGAGCACCGAAAAGCAACTAGCCGATATCTTCACTAAGCCTCTAGACGAGACAAGGTTTTGTGCTTTGCGTAGTGAACTGAATATCTTGGATTCTCATAACGTGGTTTGAACTCCAGCACACACACCGTGTTTGAATAACTAGCATGCATAGGAGAAAATGCTTGAAAAGATTTAATTATGTCTTTCAAAACCTCTTAAAAATTTGTCTCAAATATCATGACTATAGTTTGATTGTTTCCTTGTGTCTAGTCATGGTGTTTGGGTGGTATGTGTTCATATCTAAAGCAATAGAGAAAAGTTATTTTCTTTTAAATCCCTCTGCTGTCAACGAGGGCGGCAGTGCCGCCCTTTAGGGCCGGTAGTGCCGCCCTAAGCGGTTCAGGCTAAAAACGCCTTGGACTGGATCTCACGGGCCCACTGTTCTCTTCCTTCTAAAGTCGTGCCCGTGATCTCTCTCCCCTCTCTTCCTCATTGCGCTGCATCTCTCCCTCTCTGTCTCTCTCTCTCTCCCTCATGCACGGCTCTAGGGGAAACTCTTCCCTTCGGCTCCCTCTCTGCCGTGAGGAAGAAGGAGAAAAGGGGAAGGCCCTCTCTGGTCTTCTCCAGCGGTGCATTGGGGTGGGCTGCTCCATTTCCAAGGAGGGGCATTCTTCTCTCATCCCCTCAATCCAAGGAAGCAAAGCAAGGTGAAACCCTAACCGATCCCGATCTATGCTATGTCTACCTTTTGGGCAAAAAATTTCAGTTTCTAGGGGATGGATGATGAATTAGGAAGAGGTTTAGTGGATGGATTTAAATGGATTTGGTTTCTCTCGACATATTGAAAGATGCCCTCCGGCAGTGCCGGAGCTTAAGGTCGGCAGTGCAGGCCTTGGCAACTGCCTCTCTGCAGTTTCAATACATTGAAGGGAAGGTGAATCGATTAAAGTTCATAGATTAAATCTATCCTAGTTTGTTTGTCCATCCTCTTTAAGCTCATGCTCATCTAGACTTAGTCTACTTATGAACTGTCTTAGAGATTGTGTGATGGACAGTGGTGGACATGTGTGTAAATTGAATAATTGATGAAGTGTAGAGTAGGGACTGCAGAAACTCTACAGGGCGGCAGTGCCGCCCTTAGAGGGCGGCAGTGCCACCCTCACCTGACCAGTTTGGTTAGGGGGGGTTCCCACAGTTCATATTCTACACATCTCACTTGGTCAATTAACTCTACATATGCTCTACTATATGCCAGATGTACATTTTCTGATTTGGTTCAATTTTGGCATAGATGGACCGAGGAAAGAGGAAAATATCCACCAAGCAACAAGTTCGAAGAGGCAGGGGGAGAGGCAGCAGCTCTGGAGTTTTCTTTGGAGATGATAGAGCAGCAAGGCAGTAGTATACTCAGCAAGAAGAAATGTTGCAGCAAGCAGGTTTCACCATCTCTCCTAGATGTTGTCCTAGCACTCCCTTGCACATTGTAGAGTTTGATGACAGCTACATGAGGGACAACACTGATGAGTTTGAACTCAAGGCACCAAATGACACAGTGGATCATCCCTTAGTCAATTATGCAGCAAGCTGGAAAGCTGTGGAGGAAGCTAGAGAGATGGATCCCTATGCTCACAGCAAGATATGTGGTGTTGATTATCGTTTTTGGAATGTCTTTCATTCAAATTTCTATGCCACTGCTATTCTACCAGCTAGAAGGGGTAAGATTTGTGAGATGCATTTCATTGATTTTGATGCTATGCAAGCAAAAGAGGAGCCTGATTTTGATGCTGCAATTAAAGTATGTGATAAGTTTGAGCTGTCCACTCTCATGTCCTTTAAATATGACTGGAATAGAGATATACTTGCCCAGTTTCATGCTACCTACTTCTGGAACAGAGATAATGATGAAGTGCATTGGATGACAGATGGCACACATTATAGGATTGATTTCATCACTTTCTACAGGATATTGGGTTTTGGAAATGACCATAGAGCCTACTCTCGAATTCACAATGAGAGAAGGTTTGAGCCACATGAGGTGAGTTTTATGTGGGAGGATCCATCCCAAGTGAACAACAGGAGGACTGGGTTGAAGAGTTTCTATTATGTGATGAACAACCTTATCAAAATGACAATCAACCCAAAAGACAATGCCACTGATCTAAATGGCCATATTACTAATGTGCTGTCCAGATTTCCAGAAGGGGATAAATTTAATATCCCAAGGTTCATATGGGTAGAGCTGGATATGCTATGGATGATGGGAGGAGGTCACTTCCTTATGCTCCTTATCTGATGTTTATGATTGAGAGAGTGACTGGAGTCAGATATCCTAAGGATTGTAGCCACACTGTGTATAACATCAAGAAAACTAAAGGTGGTAAAACAGCCCCACCTCCTGCAGTAGAGAGCTCATACCATAGTGAGGGAGGCCACAGTGTGTCACAGAGGAGAGATGGAAGGAAGAAGAAGCGCTTTCAGAAGTTGGCAGAATGGGTGAAGGCTATCTTTGGCACTTGTTCTTACCTGGCACAAAATCAGTATGATGACATGATAGAGAGCAGGCATGCAATAAATGCAGCTAGAGAGGTTCAGGGTCTACCTCCTCTTCCACCCGTTGCTCCACCTCCTCAGTTTCCAGACCTTCCTCACCTATATGACACGGAGTCTTCCTCACCTATATGACATGGAGTCTGATGAAGAACATGGCAGCTATGATGAGCACCAGGGATATGATGATGATCCAGATCTTCAGGAGACACTAGGCAGTGTCTATCGGCAGTTTAGGGATGAGACTAGACAGCGGCGGGCTAGCACTTCAGCGGCTGCCCCTCGACGTTCCACGCGTGCCTCTCGCTTCACAGCTACTACTCATAGGGCTGGTCGTGCCGTGATTTTCAGTGACGATGATGACGATGATGAGTGAGTTGTTCTCTCTTCTTTTCTATTTTTGGTACTTGATGACAAAGGGGGAGAAAATTAGAGAAATTAGAGGGGTCAATTCTTTTTGACTGGACTTCGTTACTGAAGGTGCAGATCTTCATGTTCAGATCCGATGAGAGTGTTAGTTGTTAGTTTGTGAGCTGAGTGCTTCTTAAAAAAACTATTGTTAAGTTGTAATAATGCTACTTCTTTGTCTCTATTTGCTTCGGATGTGAACATGTACTTGTGAACTGCTTGTCAGGCTTAATTATTAGTTTAAATTCTGTTGGTTAATCTGTTTGTGTGGTGCAATGCTTTTTGAAATTTCTGTCAGCTTGCTGGTGTAGCAAGGGCGGCAGTGCCGCCCTACCAGGGCGGCAGTGAGGCCCTCTACTATAGCAACATGCTATCCTGCTTGTATAAACTGTCATATGCATATACGGTTATTTTGTGACACACTTTGTTGCACCCCACAGAGGTCATGGACATAGGGGGAGGTCCTCCATCACTTGCTAAATGTATGAAGCTTGAATTTCATGTCAAGTTTGAGTATTCAAAACTCCAATCATACATTTAGGGAGAGCTCCTATGTCTATGACCAGTTAATTCTCAGTTATGATTATTTTCATTTGTAAGCTCTAATTTGGTTGTCATCCATCACCAAAAAGGGGGAGATTGTAAGTGCAATCAAGCCTATTGTGGGTTTTGGCGTTGATGACCACTGAATTAGGGAACTAATGAGATTTGCTGAGATGACAAGCAGGGAATATAGCAAAGAGGTTGTTGAATACCATGGAGGATCCCCCAATTCTAAAGGAAGGTTTTCCTAGCTCCAAAGGAGGTTTAATTCTTTTTCGGTTTGAATTTGAGTATAGGAAAAGCCGTACTATAAAGAGGGACTCCAAGTTTGTTGATCAAATTGTGAACCAAAGGCTCAAAAGCTCATCAACATCCTCAGACCCAAGCCTAGCCAGCATATCTCTTTCTCTGTACACTTTGGTGTTTTCAGGCTGGTTCAGGCAAGGGCGGCACTACCGCCCCTTTGAGGGCGGCACTGCCGCCCTACCCTGTGACAGTTGGAGAGCTAGGTATAAATACCCATTTAGACCGATTCAAACAGTAACTTTCTCGTCTTCCTCGCTCCCAACCATTGCAAACTGACCAGAGCTCATCTCTCTCTCCCTCCATTGTTGCTCCTCAAGCCCCCAAGCCAATCCTTGATTCCAACCATCAAAACTTGAGGGAAAAGGCAGCAAACTTCGATTGGAGAGCAGATCCATTGATTCCCAGCGTCAAAAAGAGCTTTTGGTTCACGTTTGGCCAGCCGCCTCGAGTTTGTTACTCTTGGAGCTTGCTCCTAGCTGGCTAGGCGTCGCCCTAGAGCTTGCCAACGTGTGTGGCAGCCAAGGGAAGGTTTGTAAGGTTACCCTTGGAGCTAATACATTCTTCACTCTTTGCAAGCGGTAAAATCCTTGCTTTGAGAACGAGGAGAAGGTAAGCCTATGTGGCTAAGCCAGTCCTAGTGTGGGCGCCTCAACAACGTGGAGTAGGCCAAGCCTTGTTGTGGCAACAGCTGAACCACGGTAAAAATCGTGTGTCTTGTGTGCTTTCACTTGTGTATGAGTTTGTGTTAGGATTTGAGGCCGATCTACTTGGTGGGGAGGCTCCAGCACATTCTAGCTACATACTCGTGCTCTAATATCTTGCAGGAAGCTTGGAAATTTAGTCGATCTAAATTTCCCTGGGTAAAGTTTGAATCAATTCAGTTAAGCTTCTGTCTGTTTTTCTGTTGAGGCCGGCAGTGCCGCCCTGGGAGGGCCTCACTGCCGCCCTTGCCTGTGTGACTGATAAACTCTGCTGAAAAAGTTTGAACAGGCCTATTCACCCCCCCTCTAGGCCACTTCCTGTACGTCCAGAGATCCTACATTTGTACCCATCGAATTATGACAGATCCTTCTGTTTCACCTTCTTGAGAGCCCCAACATAGACTTAACAACACTATAAGAGAGGTAGTTAAAAAGGAAGTTATAAAGTTGCTGCATGCAGGGATTATATATCATGTGCCGCACAGTGAGTGGGTGAGCCCAGTTCAAGTTGTGCCTAAAAAGGGAGGCATGACTGTTATTATGAATGAAAAGAACGAGCTAATTCCGCAACGCACCGTCACAGGGTGCGGATGTGCATAGACTATAGAAAATTAAACAAAGCTACGAGGAAGGATCATTTTCCTTTACCTTTCATAGATGAGATGCTAGAGCGATTAGCGAACCATTCGTTCTTCTGTTTCTTAGATGGATATTCAGGGTATCACCAGATACCGATCCATCCCGATGATCAAAGCAAAACCACTTTTACATGCCCATATGGAACTTATGCTTACCGTAGAATGTCTTTTGGGTTATGTAATGCACCAGCTTCTTTTCAAAGATGCATGATGTCTATATTTTCTGATATGATTGAAGAGATTATGGAAGTTTTCATGGATGATTTCTCTATTTATGGAAAAACTTTTGATAGTTGTCTTGAAAATTTAGACAAGGTTTTGCAAAGATGTGAAGAAAAGCACTTAGTCCTTAATTGGAAAAAATGTCATTTTATGGTTAGGGAAGGAATAGTGCTGGGACACCTAGTGTGTGAAAGAGGTATTGAGGTAGACAAAGCTAAAATTGAAGTAATTGAACAACTACCTCCACCTGTGAATATAAAAGGAATTCGAAGCTTTCTTGGCCATGCTGGTTTTTATCGCAGATTCATAAAAGATTTTTCATTCATTGCTAGACCACTTACTCTTTTGCTAGCCAAGGATGCTCCTTTCGAATTTGATGATGCATGTCTAACATCTTTCAATTTATTAAAGAAAGCACTCATCTCTGCACCAATCATTCAACCCCCTGATTGATCGTTGCCTTTTGAAATTATGTGTGATGCTAGTGATTATGCTGTGGGGGCAGTTTTAGGACAAACTAAAAATAAGAAGCATCATGCAATTGCTTATGCTAGTAAAACTTTGATAGGAGCTCAACTTAATTATGCAACCACTGAAAAAGAGCTTCTGGCTGTTGTCTTTGCCATTGAATTTAAATCTTATTTAGTTGGAGCTAAAATAATTGTTTACACTGATCATGCTGCACTAAAATATCTGCTCACTAAAAAAGATGCTAAACCTCACGTAATTAGATGGATCTTATTAATCTAAGAATTTGACTTAGAAATAAAAGTTAAAAAGGGAGTAGAAAATTATGTTGCTCATCACTTGACTAGAATGTATTTTAAGAGTCCACAGGAAACCCCCATCAATGATTCACTCTGGGACGACATGCTCTATGAAATTAACAGGTCTGACCCCTGGTATGCAGATATTGTTAATTTTATGGTTTCAGGGTATGTACCGCCAGGAGCAAACAAGAAGAAGCTTATTCAAGAAAGTCGTTCACATATATGGCATGAGCCATACTTCTTCCGAGTATGCTCTGATGGCTTACTCAGGAGATGTGTGACCATTGAGGAAGGATGGAAGATCATCGACAGATGTCATTCATCACCATATGGAGGTCATTATGGAGCATTCCGTACACATTCAAAGATCTGGCAGTGTGGATTCTACTGGCTACAATGTATGAAGACACGAAGCAATATATCAAAAGATGTGGGCCATGTCAAAGGCACGGAAACATAAACACAAGAGATGCCATGCCACTCACCAACAACCTTCAGATTGAACTCTTTGATGTCTAGGGAATAGACTATATGGGTCCATTTCCCCCATCAAAGAAGTGTTAGTACGTCTTGGTGGCAGTTGACTACGTCTCCAAGTGGGTAGAGGCATTACCTTGCAAGCATGCTGACAACATCAGTTCAAAGAGGATGTTTGAAGAAATTATATTTCCTAGATTTGGAGTCCCCAGAGTAGTGATAAGTGATGGAGGAGCGCACTTCATCGACAAATGCTTCAAGCAATATCTATCAAAACATGGAATCCGTCACAACGTCGCTACCCCCTATCATCCTCAAACAAGTGGCTAAGCAAAGACTTCCAACAAACAAATCAAGAATATTCTTCAGAAGACAATGAATGAAATGGGAACAACATGGAAAGACAAGTTACCCGATGCACTCTGGCCATACCGGACAGCATACAAGACCCCAATTGGAATGTCCCCATACGAATTGGTGTACGGGAAGACTTGCCACCTACCTGTTGAACTAGAGTTCAAAGCACACTGGGCCATAAGGAGATGGAATATGGACCTAGATGTCGCTGGAGATCATAGAAGAATGCAACTATCAGAATTGGACGAATGGCGAGAGAAAGCATATCACAACTCGAAGATCTACAAAGAAAGAGTCAAAAGGTGGCATGACAAGAGAATCAAGAAGGAATTTGCACCCGGAGATAAGGTATTACTTTTTAATTCCAGGGTGAAGCTTTTCGGGCATGGAAAACTCCGGAGTAAATGGGAAGGACCATTCAAGGTATTCAATTCATCATCCCACGGAGCTATCACACTTCAAAATAACCAAGGTACTTTATGCATGGTAAATGGTCAACGTCTTAAATTATTTTTAGAGCCCAATAAAGAATTAGAAGAAATAGACGTAGTCCATTTTTACCTTCCCATGGAGAATTAGAGCCCAACACTTTTAATCTAACATTTTTGGGTCATACATATATTTTCCTAAAAATTTTTGCATCTAGAAACATGCTCGAGGAAGCGGGCCCACAGAGGAGCCAGAGAGAGGGTGGGCGCCCTGATCAGGTGGGCGGGCGCCCAGCTCCTGACCCCTCTCGGTCTCAATTTCCTCCGTTATGGAAAACACACTTATGGTAATTCGAATAATCCCTCAGATGGAAAGTTTCTCATGCACATCGACGGGAACAACCCGAACAACCCCTAGAGCCACTTTTTGACCCCTATATAAACAGACCCCTGACATCAGTTTTCAAACAACAATCCACCCAAGCCTTCTCTTCTTCTTCAATTAGAGCTTGATTAGTCCCTCGCTGCTCCAATGGCCGAGAAGTTCCACGATGATTGGGAAGTCGTCCCCTTCAACCTCAACATGAAGCCTGAGGAAGACCCCGACGCCCGTGCTCTCGTCCCGGCCAACACAGAGCGACAGCTAGAAGCCATGCAATTATGCCAATGCAGCTCCGCCCAATCCTATCATGCTCAACCAGTTCTCACCGAACCGCCACAACCCCTACTTCTCAAGGGATCATCATCCAAGATGAAGACCACCATCAAGGTGCCAACCGGCACGAGGATCCTTCCACCCAGACCCAATGAGAGGGACGTTGGAGTCAAGACCAACCAGAGCGGTGAGATCAGCAGCATTCGCTACACTACGGAGGAGGAGAGACGTTACTTTGAAGGGATTAGAGCAGCCAAAGTCCATTTCATCCCTCCAAAGGCAGCCCCGAAGCATGCTCTCAATGCTTTTGAGACACCTCCTAAGCGTCGCAAGACTATAGTAGATATTGATGAGGACGTTCGCAGGCTAGACAGAGTTATCATAGACCTCCAGTCCTTGGTTAATTCCCTCACTAGGCAGCTCTCTAACCACAACACCGTTATACTAGGCCTTAGGCATGATCTTGCTAGTGCCAATAAGAAGATCAAGAAATTAGAGCGCCGATAAGTTATCTAGATTAGATCTTGAGGCAACGCATCTTAGTTATCTATCTTTAAATTCAGTTTGCTACTATTATCGTCAGTTTGCTAATAGTTATTTGTAATAAATGCCTCAAGATTAATAAAGAGTATTATTATTATTATGTCTCGTGTGTCTCTACTTTATTTTTGTGCAAGAAAGCAGAAAACAAGTATTGGTGAGATCCCTCGACATGCCAAACACACTTCGACTACACCACTCCACGATTCAAGTACACACTCTGCACACTTTACACATACACATATCTTGGATTATGCAGAATACTGTTTCTGATATGATAAATTAAAAAAATTAAAATATTTCTAATCATGATTAATCTCACTCTGTGATATTTTCTAAAAACATGCAATTATTGAAAAACCATTTTAAAAACCCTGTGTTACTTAAGTCATTATGGAATATGAGATGGTAAAGTATGAGTTTTTTATTCTTGATATCATTGTTGCTTGGAGAATTTATTTCAAAATCTTCAAAATTCTAGCTACCATCCTCAGTGTTTTATATGTCTGATAAAACTAAAAATATTAATTATGATTATAAAATCTATCTACTCTGTATTGAGTTTGTTCAAAATGAGTTAGACCCTTATTGAGAGATTTATCATGCTCCTAAGATCAAGACATTTATTTAGAAAGATTCACTCTTCCGAAGTATTATTGCATTAGAGGCATGGGCTATGCAAAAATAAAGATATTACGAGGAAATAAAAAGGAGCAAGTGCTCGATAACCTCGCAGAAAAAAATGGATAAGTGTCCGGCAGTAGAATTAGGGGTACCTCGGTATCCACTTAAAAAAAGAGAGAAGAAGAAAAAAAATGATAGCCTATGGTCCCTCTAATAAGCAATATGCCAGCAAGAGTTTACAAGTTTTTAAATTTCCCAAGTCTTTGATCTAAGAGTATGGCATTCTTCTCCTCGAATCTCGTTTTGATTAGGCAATAAATGCAAAGTAAGTATGCTTAAGAATTTTTGCAAAATAAAACAGCCTCAGTGAGATATATAAAAGATAAATGAGTGATCTGAGAACCTATGAGGATAAAGGTATGCTAACCTTCTTTTCAAAAATATACAAAAACTCCAAGTGATAGGATTGAGAAGAAAGAATCTCTACTCTTGACCATATATTTCCCTGACTATGGTACATAGTGAATTTTTACAACACTCTACAGGTATCAAGAGAATGTTTTAACCCCAGATATTTTTCTTAACCATCCTTTTCTCGATGACGAGTAAAAGCCTAAGTATGGGGGTATTTGTTGACGGTTCTTAAGTATCAATTTTAATTATCAAATAAACAAGAGAAAGGACCAATATGCAAACAACACCTAGAATTAGGGTTTGATCTGACAGAATTCCACGAGTTTTGTTGTTTATCTGTTTCTGCAGGGGGTTATCAGGAAATAAGGAAGAAAGGCCCACATGTTGGGATTACATAGAGATATCAACGCACCGCGCAATTTTCTACCATCTAGAAGACTCCAGAAGCCACGCGAACAAAGCAGAGGCCGAAAGGGGCCTGGCCCAGGGTGCCCGCCCCCTCCTGGATTCCAATCAGAACTCTTTTCGCGGACGACGCTCCACCGACCTAAAGGATCAAGGATAACCGTCCAATCAACGTCGGTTTGATCCAATGGCTCACGTTCACTTGAGGGGACTATAAAACCAGACCCCCTGGCCCCTAGAGGAGACAAGTTCATCATAGAGTTGAGAGGAGCCCTCGAAGGAATACCTCTCCTCTAAATAAAATTTCTTTTAGGCTTAGCATCCAATGTGAGTAGAATTAGATCTTCTAGTTTTTACTAGATTGAGAGAGATAGAGTGGCGGTGTAGATCGGAGGAAGCCCGGCCTGTCGGTGTCTACTCCGAGGTTGTACCTGCGGGATCAAGTTCTCCTAACCTGAAGCTTGCTCCTAGGATTCTTCAGTATTTCGACTTCTAAATTCTAGTAAGTTCTTGTTTTATTATTCTTTGGTTTATGAGTTTACTTTAATCTCTTCTTGTAGAGTTTAGAGTAATCATCTATAGCGTAGATGTGGTGTTTGGGCTAGGATACACATAGATATTCCCTGACTAGCTAGACCATGGTAGTAGCGAGGAACGTGACATTTCCGAGTTACCTTTACAAACCATATCTCGTTAGCAGGAAGGATAAGGTTTATAGGTGCGGGTTGAACATCCTCTGTAGTGTCTAGATTCCGTAAGCTTCCCCAATAGAACAGTAGATCATCCTTACCAAGGTTAGAAAGAGATTACGGTTTTAGTCTTCTCTATTTATCACTCACATCGAGAAACATTCTTTGTAGCCTAAAGGTTAGTAGTAATAGACCGGGTTAGTCAGATGCACTCTTTCTCCTAGTGGTAAAAAATTAAATACGATACTCTGGATAACTTCCTGGGTGAAGTGCTCACCGATATCCATGCGCTTGTGGATCAATTCCTCATTGCGTTCCCAAATATCAACACTCTCTATCTAAGTTCTCTAGCACCTTGTAAAAGATCCTAATCAAGAAAACAAGGTACTACCTTAGCAAGAGCTCACCTAACCAATTCTAGGAGCAAGGTCACACAAACCTATGCCACTAGTACTTTGCAAACCAGGGAGCTCCTATACAACTAGTAAGCAAAATCACAAAGCTCCTAAGCTCACTAGCAATGCTCGATAACAAGGCAACTAATGCCAAATTAGAGAGCGCAACTTACTTAGCTACACAAACTAAGCAATATGACTAACAAGGTTACACAAACCAAATTAGCCACACAAGGGTACTACTTCTAGCTACACAAGCGAGAAGGTAACTATCAAGTTACACAAACAAGACTAGTTACAAGAGCAACTACACAAGCATAAGTATATAGAATGTAAATACAAGCTTGTGTAAGGCGAATGCAAACCACCAAGAGGATTAGACAATGTTGACACGGTGATTTTTACTGAGGTTCACTTGGTTGCCACCAAGCTACGTCCTCGTTGTGGCGATACACCCACTTGATGGATAACGAGCTAATTGGCAATCCAAAGCCAAACCCTCAGCGAGTGGCGCACATCCACTCTCAAGATGGGGATCCCCCAAGCCACAAGCAATCCACTAGAGTTGCTCTTTGCGATCCCCGCGGGGTGAGCATTGTACCCCCTCACAATCTCTTCTCCGGAGCACCGCACAATCTCCTTGCGTGCTTCGACGGAGTCAAAAGCCACCAAGCCATCTAGGAGGTGGCAACCTCCAAGAGTAACAAGCACCACCAGCTTACAACATGAACACCTAGTGCCACTTGATGCAATCTCTCAATGCAACGCACTAGAATCGCTCACTCACACAATCGGATGATCACTATCAAGCATATGTGAGTTAGAGGCTTCACTAGCACTCCCTAAGCATGGACACTAAGTCCCAAGGATGCTCAGCACCAGCCTAGGCTGGCCACCACTTCTATTTATAGACCCAAGGGCTAAACTAGTCATTGCCCCTTCACTGGGCAAAAGTCGTGAGCACCAGACTCACTGCAGGGAGTCACCGGACACTGGAACAGTGCATCCAGTGCTCCAGAAACAGCCATGTTTCACTAGCCGTTTGAACTCAACCGTTGCTACCAATGGCTAACACGCATGTGCGCCTAGAACAGTAGCACCGGATGCTCTGCAGTCCACACTGGATGCATCCTATGCGCCCCAGATGCGTACGCAGAGAGCAACGCAAACTCGCAGGGGCACCGGACTCACACCACCGGACGAGTCCTGTGCACACCGGACTTGTCCTGTGCACACTAGATCTGTAGGTAGAGAGCAACGCAAACTCGTAGGGGCACCGGACTCACACCACCGGACGCGTCCTGTGCACACCGGACCCGCACCAGAGGACGCGTCCTGTGCACACTAGACTCGTCCTCTGCCTACAGTTAACTAGTTAGGTTGCTAACTTCTACCTCTAAACTCCAAATTTGATGATCTTGGACATTCTAGAAAGCTTACTTAGAGTGCTATACAATCCATATGAATACTCAATCCAAATCAAAATGGATCAAAGAAGTATTTCAATCTAAACTCCATCCTAATGTCCGAAGAACACCGAAAGACTTCTCTCTCTTCACCAAGTTGATCAAAATCAACTCCAACACCTTCTCCTTTGCAAATGTGCCAACACCACCAAGTGAACACCACCATGTGCATGTGAGTTAGCATTTTAGAAACATTTTCCCAAAGGAGTTAGCCTCTCAAACTTGCCAGGCCACTCGATCCTAACATGTATGCAAAGTTAGATCACTTAAGTGGCACTAGATGACCGATATGCCAACAAGTTTGCCCCTCTTGATAGTACGACCATCTATCCTAAATATGGTCATAATCTTCTCTACACACCTATGACCGGTGAAATATAAATGCCCTAGGTTATACCTTTGCCTTGCGCTTTCCATTCTATCTCCTCCAATGTTGATGCAACACATGCACCAACCAATCGCCAAATGATATGATCCACTTCATATCATCACGTGACCGTATTGGTTCATCGATATTGACCTCACTTGCTCTTCACCGTTGCCTCGGTCCATCGGTGCCAAGTCTTGCTCAAGCTTCACCATCCCATGTGGTCCCTCGCTTCAATGCCTTCGACTTGTCCTTCACTCTTGCAACCGGTCCATCGAGCCAAGACTTATCTTGATCTTCTACACCTTGGTCACATGACTCCATGTCATGTCTCATATGCAATGAGCTTCTCTATCATCACATAATCATCTATCGACTAATCTCCTATGTATCTCACATAAACACTATTATTCCACCTAAGTTGTCACTCAATTACCAAAACCAAACAAGGACCTTTCACTAGGGGGGCCATGCACGATGTCATACTCGATGTGTCGGATGTTCTCATGGGATGCCCTATCGTTGATGCGGAAGGTTGTGGGAGATCGTAGTCCACCCTTTGATTAACCTCTTAGTTGTAACCGTGATTGGGCTCATGGGCTCAACGATGTTGATGAGCATCCTGATCACGGCCGTTGTGATGCACCTCCTGGTTGTGGTGATCACCACTATTCCCCTAGTGGGCATCCCTTGGTGGTGAATGGTTGCGACGAGAGCCACCGAGAGGTGGTGAGATGTGACTTCGGTGGCTACGACCAGAGGTGGCGGACGCGTGGGAGACAACTTGAGCCTGCTTGATCAGTTATCTCATCTACCCCATGGCGTCGATCAGGTGTGCCCGTATATTGGTTCGGACATCCTGGTACTCTGGCATGTTTGGGAGTCGTTCAAGATTGGCCATAGCAATGACCACATTAGCGCTTGAAGTCTTGAAGACCTACTAGTTTCCCACCATGTCAAAAGCATCATCGAGATTTTGTGGGATGATTTGCCTTTGGCAATCCTCCTCTTCGACTCGCCGTTAAGCGCGGTCGGTGTTGTGCTGCTTGCTTGCTATCTCTCGTCATCGGTTTCGCCATCACGTGTTGGATCATCATTGCTGACGTTGAGGACTAGATCTCCTTGTCACGGCGGAAACACTAGAAAACGAGGGAAACTCGAGGGATATGGGGGGAAATCCATATCGTAGTCATCGTCCTCGAGGTGCAGAACTTTGATCGGGACGCATCTAGTGTAACATCTCTGATGTTACGGATACTAAAAACTAGATCATGTCATCATAAGCATTACAAAGCATATTTGTTAAGCACATCAGGATGCATCAACTTAGAATAAGTTTATTTTGGTTGATTGTGCTTAGGAAATTAAAGTGTGTTCATGTTGTGAAGTGATGCTTGTGATGGTTGTATAATCCTTAGTTATGGAGGGTTACGAAAAAATATGGGAGAAAACCCTAATTTTAAAACACTAGCTTTTAACCCCTTTTTGTGTAATTTAAAAACAAAGCAAAATTTGGGGATGAGTTTAAAAGAAAAGTTGTAGATCTTCTCAAGATGTACAGCTTTGGTGTTTTGAGTTTTTGAAGTTTCAATTCAAAATTCAAAGTAATTTTGAAAATACAGATTTCTAGAAATTGCCCCCTTTTCCAATTTGAATCTCTAATTCAAAATTCATTTGGAATCTTGAATAGTGACAAAAATGAAAGTTGTAGAGCTCATTAAAAGGAACAACTTTTATTTTGGGAATTTTTTAATTTATTGAGGAAAATCAAAAGTAATTTTGGAATTTCTGTTCTGATCAAATTCAAATTGGAATTGTCCCCAATTTGGAATTTGAATTTCAAACAGTTTTACTCAAATTCATATCTTTCCACTCAAAATTGGCTCTGGATCCTTAAATGAGTTTTGTAGAGTTCAAACTTTTGAGCAAACTTTGTTTTGACCAAAATTTGAGATCTATTCAATATTTTGGAGTAATTTTGACAGAAGACAGAAAGGGGGGGGATATACTTGTCTACAGTGATCCGATGAGGATCACGGGCGCCTCTGCCACGCAACCGGAGGGCGTGGAGCGCCGAGCGTGTGCCCCACCGCCATGCAGCTGCTTGCTGGTCTGTGTCACCGTGCGACGTGAACGCCCGGGACTTCTCCTCCTCGTCCTTTTGAGCACACCGCGCGGCCGACCTCGAGCTCCCTTGCCTTTGCGACCGAGACTACCCGACAAAGCTCCAATGCCTATTACACCCTGCACGCGACCTCTCTGGCCAATTCAAGTTTCCCATCACCTTCACCGTCTCCTTGCAAACCCAGCGCACTCCCAGGAACGCTCTCTACCCCACCAAATCGCCCAGACGCCGTCTTTCCTCCCCAACTCCGGCCGGAACTACCGCCGTGAGCCCTCTCAGTGGCCAAGCCGTTCTCGAAGGTATCACGCCCTACTAGCGGGTGCTTCCACTTCCCCTCGTCACCCAGGAGCTCATGCGCTTCCTTTTCTTCTATGGACACGAGCAGGTTCACCGGAACAGCCTCGCTGAGCCCAGAGCACCCGCCTGGAGGACCTACTACCGTCGCCAGCGCCTTAGGCTCCCCCTCCGAGCCCTGCCATGTGAGCATCACACTCCCCACCCTCTCTGGAAGCTCTCTAACACGTTAGTTCGCTCTCTACCAGGCTCTTACAGCCGGTCTACGAGCGACCTGAGACGCAGTCCACCATGTGCATAGCCGGAGGGGAGAGAGAGGGGTAAAGCGTCCATAGGTGGTACCAATGGAGGCATGAGTTCAAGGGGGAGCCGCTGCGCATCTTCGTGCGGGCTGGGACCTTGACGACGGCGTGCTTGAGCACCGCCAGGCCGGTGGCGAAGGGAGGAAGACAAAGCTGACGAATGGGGCCCGTCCGTCAGCAACCAGCAGAGAGGGGAGGGGGTCAGCGCGCGAGTGGGCTGGCCTGGGCCGTGGGTGAGCGGGCCGGCCACAGCAACAGTGTTGTTTTTTTGTTTCTTTTAGAATTAGAGAGTCATTTATGTTGGATTTTGTGTGGAAAAATATGTGTAGATCCTAAATTAGTGAGAATTTGTGTATAGGTTCTATGCAGTGAGTAGAACATAGGAAAAATGCTAGATTCTGTTTTCTGATACTTTAAGCATGTATAAAAATTGTGTCATTTATTTAGTAAATAAAACTTCCATGATTTTTAGGAATTTATATATATGTCCAAAAATCACAAAAACTTGTGAGGTATCTCTGAGTATTACTTGCTGGCTTCACAAAAAGCTTGGTGGCGTCTCGATAATGTTTGAATAAAATATTAATGTACCCTTAAGTAGCAATTAAGTAATAATCCTAAAATATTTAGATCATGATTAGCTTAATTTCCAAATTAGGATTTGAGTGATTTTGGGATTGTGTGATGACATGAGGTCATTAACCTTAATGACCTTTGGCATTTAATTACTGTTTGGTACTAATGCTTAATTGCTGTCATTAATGCTTAATTAAGGATTAATTATGATAAGTGAGATTAATAATTAGTTAAATAGGAATAATTATAAATTAAGAAAGTCCTAGATTACTGTTGCAACCTCTTGAGTAAAGACACTTAAGTGGTAAATAACCTTTAATTATTGTTCTAACTTGCATTTGTACCGAGAAGGAAAGTTGTACTCAACCAAATCCTTCTTATATATTGTCATAAGCATATCATGAGCACACATCATTTTGCGTATAGTGCACGTGACCGAAGGAGCGACCGTTGAACCAAACTCCGAGGTTGGTGTTCTGCTCAAGGAAGTTGGAACCGAGACTTGGGAAGTCTCCGAAGAACCCACTAAGCTCTGCAACCAAGGCAAGCCCGAGATGCATTAACCCTTCCTTGAATGTTTTAAATCTTTTATCACTTGTGAATTAAAAATATTGTATTACATAGTCAAGAATTGGGTTTAACCTACTTGTTGCATTTACTACCTTGATATTTGTTATCCTGTCCTTGGCACCTGTTTTATTTTAAAATTGTGTAGTGATGCTTAGCCCTGCTTATTAGATAGGTTTTCAACTAAGAAAGTTTGAAGGGTTGTTATGGAATACTTTTATTGTCAATGATATTTCAACTTGAGACCGGTCGGTGGACTTGTTTTAAGAATGGAGTCTTAAAGTACTGCCTCCAACTGTGTCAATTAAGGACCGGTCCGTTGATGGCCTGCTGGGTTGAGAATTTATAGTACTAGCCACTTGCCTTTGGTGAGCTCGGTCTTGTGATTCCTCGATGAGAGCGGCTACTCGCGCACTAGGTGTGGAGCGATGATGAGAGTAGCGTGTACCCAACTAGCAAATGGGTTGGACGATGGAGTACTGTACTCTCGGGTGCCACGAACCCGGTCAGATCTTGGGAAAGCTAGATTTTGGTTGACATCTGCAAGATTTGGTTCTACATATGTCGGGTGGTTAGGAACTACAGCTGGATTGCTAAGCGTTTCTAATCATCGTTGCTCCCTGATTGGGAGACTCAATTCCTTTGACCATCATTGTAGTTAAATATGCAACTAAATTAAGAAATGGGGAAAGGGAAGTGTCTCATAGAGTTCAGATCCCAATTCCCGGACTCACAATGACATGAAGCTATGGCCGTCGGATGAATGACACTTTTGATAATAATTAGGGATTCATTGTCTGTGAAAAGCAACTAGATAAACTGTCCTCGAATTCCTCAGCCTCTCGAGGCGACCGATCCGAGGCTAAAACTTGAAAGTAAGGATCCGCTATTAGTAAGCTTTTATGCAAAACAACTCGGTTCCTTGCTCAGCCACTCCTTGTCTACCCTAAGCCTGCATTCCTAAGTTCTCTTTTTTCCATCAGGTAAGTCTTGTTGAGTACTCTCGTACTCAGGGTTTTATAACCCCTGTTGCAGGTGAGGCATAGGAGCCGACTTCCTTCGGACCCTGTTGCGTGACCGTCGTCGAGGTTGATGACGATGAGGAATGAAAGTGACCCATGGGCTGGGTCGGAAAGTTGTAATCTTTGTAATATGGTTAAGGTTGCTCCGTTAAACATGGTTTGTAATAACACTTTATCTAAGTCCTACTTTGTTGAACTACTTCTGTAAATTAAGTTATGTAATGCTTCCGCTGTTTTACTCTGAAATGCTACTTTGGCTATGTATTGTCTGTGATACGGCAATGTCTTCGCAATGAATGATCCTAGTGTTAATGTGGTCACTCGCTATCCTGTAAGGGTGAGAAAAAGAAGTTCTCGTTAATTGACCACTGCTTGTGGTCAGGACGAGTTCAATTATTACGCCATAGGTAGCAGTGGAATGGGCATCTTGGGATGCTCATCGGGCTTCTATAGTAGATGGATCCCCGGCATCACTGTCAGAGGTCTTTGGGACAATGATAGGTGTCGGTGGGCCCAACTACTTAGGAGGTTATGCCACAGCTGGTATCAGAGCATTCATTGCTAAGATGACTACTGTATCCTTTGAAAAACTTCAAATTTATTTGGATCAAACATCCTAAATTTGCCCGTGTTGAGTCCAAGTGCTTTAGCTTTACCTTACCCTTGTTTGTAGGCTTTAATAAAGTTTTTAAGACCATGTGAAGGAGCAGCATAAGTACAGCCCTATGTTGTAAAATTTTAATTGGTATAACTGTTGAATTTATGTTACAAATCGTAAGTGCATGCATGCATCATGACATATCACTTGGCTAATTACCTTCCTCTTTATTTGGGTTGGGTGGTATAGGATCATTCCCATTCTTCCTAACCTTTAAGGTCTACTTTACTAAATCTAAACTCACCCTCTACAGGATGGGTCGTCTGAAGCAAACTCCCCGCAAGAGGACAGGTCCCAAAGGAGTGCCTCATCATCAACTGGCCCCAAGGAGTGAACAAGCTAGTAGCAGTCATTCCCATCCTTAGTAGGAGATAGAGAGGTTATCAGCAGAATTAACTAAAGTGACTAGAGAAAGAATGTTCAATGTTATGTAAATTGGCAAGCTCCAAACTCAATTGGCAAATCAGAAGCAAGCCATGGAGAACTATGAGGCAATGTTGACTCGCATGGTGGAGGAGCATAACGCAGCTGTTGCCTAGGAGGAAGAGGCCAGGAGTACACATGTGCATGAGCTGACTCGCGTAAAGGCCAAGCTATCTAAAAGCAAGTATACTGAGAACTTATACAAGAAGATGCCAGCCACTATCACCGCTCAAAGGGATGTTGCTTGACAAAGGGAAGATCAACTGCAGCTTGAGAAGCTTGAGTTGGCACATCAATTGCCTACAGTCCATGATATGGCAATGCAATACCGTGATATTGCGTTCGATTTGTATCACCAGCTTCATCCACCTCTAGGGGAAGGGGAGATGGATACTGATGGAGAGTTAGCAGATGGAGGAGAGCCTGATCAAGACCCCAGGAGTGAGGAGGAACCAGACTCTAGTGACGACAACCCGGGGGACAACCATGGGGACAACGACGACGACCTGGGCTATGGTTTCGACCACACCGACTAGTTCGGTGGAGTTGCGAGCAGCGTCGTTGTAGATCTCCTTAGAATACCGTAGTTGGGTTGGGTGTATCAGTGTTGTGTGCTTTAAGTTGAAAATTTGTAATCGTTTGTTTTAAGTTTGTTGAACTGTTGATGTGAGTATGATAAATAAGTAGAGTTATGTAAAATATGTTTATGAGTTGTAGACTTTAAGAGGTAACACGTAAAATATAACTGTTGTGGCAGATGCTGATGCGTACCCATGGATCTGATGGAGCTAGAACTTCTTAGGGAGGGGAGGACATCCCCAACCCTCCACCTGCTCAACCTTCCTTGGCCGATGCTATTGCAGTCCTTCTCAGTGCTGTTGACGGTCCTTAAGTACCAAATTTAATTATCAAATAACAAAGAAAAGGATCCAAATACAACCAACACCCAGACTTAGGGTTTTATCTGATAGAATTCCACGAGTTTTGTTGTTTGTATATTTATACAGGGGGTTATCAGGAAATATGGAGGAAAGGCCCACATGTCAGGTTTACATAGAGATATTAACGTGTCGTGCAATTTTCTATCATCTAGAAGACTCCAGAAGCCAAGGGAACGAACGGGAGGCCCAGCGGGCCCGGGGGCAGGGCGCCTGCCCACTCCCCTTGGGCGCCCGCCCTGCTACAGGAGCCAATCAGGCTCCGCCTCGTGGATTATGCTCCACCGACCTAAAGGATTAAGGAAAACCGTGCAATTAAGGTCGGTTTGATCCGACGGCCCACATTCATTTGGAAGGGCTATATAAGTAGGCCCCCTGGCCCTTGGAGGAGGCACCCCTTGATCCCTATTCATTATTCATAGACAGAGCAAAAGCTAGGGTTCGGAGATGAGGGCTCTCCTGTCTTCACTAAACTAGAGTAGATCTAGATAGTAGCGAGATGGAGAGTGAGGGAGGATTGGAGGAGAGGCTGGCCTGTCGGTTCTTCCTCCGGTTGTACTTCGCCATGATCAAGCTCTAATCAAGCTTGCTCATGGGATGACTCTGGTAATCTACTTCTATTTCATTATGCAATTACTATTCATGTATGTTCTGGTTCACAACTCTTCTGAGTACTTTTAATCTATAGGACCCTATAGGTTAGAGTTGTAGTATAGGTGTAAGTGTGGTGCTTAGACCTAGATTACTTGTGGATATCCCTTGTCTAGCCAGATCGTGTGGTAGGCCGCGTATGTGACAGCTACGTTGGTCCTCTGTAGTCCACCTCCCGTTAGCAGGACTGGTAGGGTTTATCGGCCTATGGATAAGCATCCTTTGTGGTGTATTCTTATCACGTGGTTCGTCCCAGACATAGACATACCCCTTTGAAGTGGAGAAATCATAGTTATCCTCTCTATTCTCCTATTATCACCCATATACTAGATTGCTCTACTCTCTATTCCCATTTTATCACCCATTGTTATCTTACCTTTAATATTGTTCTTATTCAATTCTACCATCTTTCCTATTTACACCTACCTATCTATTTAGGTTAAGTTAGAGCGTAGATCAGTTCTCCTGTTTCCCTGTGGATACGATAAAACCTTTAACCGGGTAAAAGCTACAATGGTATCCGTGCGCTTGCGAATTTATCTGTCTGCGTATAAATACCATAGTACACTCTAGTGCCATGCTGGGGATGACAACCTAGTATTCAAGTGGTGTTAGCAAGTGTCAACAAGCTTTTTGGCGCCGTTGCTGGGGACATGGTTGCTGAATTGACTGTGAAATAGCTTAATCATTTTCTAAAAAATAAAAAATATATATATTTTTCTTTTATCCTTTGCCTTATCTTTGCTATTCTTTCTTCTTATCTAATCCTTGATCTCTGGTCTATCATGAATTCA
Organism: Sorghum bicolor; assembly: GCF_000003195.3. Classification (NCBI taxonomy): domain Eukaryota; kingdom Viridiplantae; phylum Streptophyta; class Magnoliopsida; order Poales; family Poaceae; genus Sorghum; species Sorghum bicolor. The sequence continues at coordinate 37,006,244 of NC_012874.2, read as the reverse complement.
AACATGTCTATCTATGAATTTCATAGACCTACGGGCACACATATCGAACCACCAAAATCTTCAAAGCCTATCATAACATCTAGTTTTGAGATAGACCCCGAATAAATAGAATTTGTTCAAAAACAACCTTTATCACGAGAAGGTGAAGAAAACCCTTACACACACCTAAGAAATTTTTATCGAGTCTGTGACATCCTTCGCATAGAAGGCATGTCCAATGAGACCCTTAAATGGAAGCTCTTTCCATTCTCTTTAATAGGAAAAGCTAGACATTGGTACAAACTCAAAGTAGGGAGTGTTCATGGAGATTGGAAGGAGTTATATAATATTTTTCTTTTTAAATATTTTCCAATCTCCAAAGTGGTGGAACTTCGGCGTGAGATTATTTCTTTTAGACAACTGGAAGAAGAATCTCTTGGCAAATCATTAGACCACTTTATTAACCTTACTCTCACTGGCCCAAAGCTTTCTATTCGAGAAGAAGTTCTTCTAATTCACTTTTTTGAGGGCCTTAGTAGGGAAAATAAGCAAACCTTGAATACAGCCTCTAGAGGATCCTTCTATCACCTACCTGCTAGTGAAGCTAGGGATTTAATTGATTCATTGAGTGGAAAGTTTCCTAGCATTTATATCCCTGAGAAAGAGAAAGAACCAGTTCCTAGACAAGAAGAAGTTTCGATAGCCAGATCACAACCACACTAATCCCAAACTTTAGCTATCGATCCTAAACCATTAATACCCTAAAATTCTCCAAGGGAGGAAGGAATTCTGACCTTAAATCTTTCAGATACTGAAGGTTTAGACTTCTAGTTCCATAAGAGACTTTCAAGCATAGATAATTCAAATCCTTGCAATGATGGTTCTCTTAGAGAATGTCTTGGTTCCTATTATGAAGAAGTCGAGGATGACATATCAAGTGAAGGAGAGCTAAACCATATAGAAGATTCTATTTGCTCCCCTTTCCTAATCACAAGTTCTAAATGGCTAGAATGTGTAGAATGGATGGACAAGGAAGAAGCCTTAATGGATTCTGACTTTGGCTCAATTTCAAATGGTGAGTTCTTGACTCCCTTTGAAGATGAGATTCATCCAACTACAGAAGAGGACATAAGCAAGACCAATCCAGGAGAAACTCCAAACATTCAGATTAGAGAGGAAGATAACATTAATGAGCATGGAATTTATTTCATAGCCACTTCGTTTACTCCATGCTCATATGAAACATCTTCCCAATCTATTGGTCTATCCAACATCACCACATTTGAGATCTCCAACCCCCTCTTCCTTTATATTTACAAAAACTTTAAAAGGCGGTTGTCGATGCATATGTCTATAACAAATACTGCAGATCTCGTTGAGCTAATCTTGATATACAAAGGTTGGCATCGAAGGGGAAACCACTTCACGAACATAAACTAATGGTTTCCCAAGGACAAGCTTAGTGTCCTAAAATAAGCGCTTATCAGATCGTAACATGACCTTGCCATATTGCCTTGTGTATTGAGCATATAAAGATAATTTTGAAAATATTCCTTCAGGTATTCTTGTCACTAACCTTTCCAGGATTGGAGCAAGAAGATCGGATGAACGACAAGCACAAGGTATGTCCAACCAATCATCATGCAACACTAAATTAAATTCATCCAAACTTGAATTTTGCAAAATTCAAGCTTGGGGGAGTACCTTACATAAAAACATCCTTTGCCACGTTGGTTGTCCCTACCTTTGAGACATGCTCAATTTGTTAAATACTAATCACACTACTTCATCTCCACTTGAGTAGATCTCTATAAATGCCATCATGCTACCTTTGTTTATCCTAGTAAGTGTTAGTTTGGAAGTACTGCTGAAAGCCCAAGTTTGGTTTTGGTAATTAATGACACCAAGTTGCTAATGCCTTGTGTTTAAGTGATTTGAGTTAGGCATAGCAACACATGTGATGAAGGTGCATGGTGGCATGGAAAGATGGCCACATGACTACAAAGAGATGAAGCTTGATGTGGAGATCATGATGATAGACGGGGAGCAAAGTTATCAAGGCAAAGGTATAAACATAGGGTTTTACTTTCGCCGGTCTAAGATGAGTAGAGAAGTGATTGACCGGGTTTAGGATAGATAGCCGACTATCAAGAGGGGAAATCACGGTCATCTCTCGAATCAAGTGCTACTAGGTCCATATCTTAAGCATATGCATTAGGATCTAGTAAAGTGCTAACTTAACTCCTTTGGTGAAAATGTTTGTGAAAAGCTAACACACTTGCACTTCGGTGGTGGACACTTGTTGGTGTTAGCACATTTACAAAGGAGGTGGATTTCCTAGGGTTGAGAGGAGTGTGGGTTCCTCTCTCCCTCCCGCCGAGCTTGCGAGGCGGGATTCAGCGCTTTTGAGAAAAATAAGTGTATATTTTCTATTGCGCCCGTGGGAAATTTGGAGAAGTCGCGGGAGTGTTTTCTCTCTGAGAAACACTCACCGGACGCTGAGTGCGAAGGCACCGGACGCTGGCCTCACCGTCCGGTGTGCTTGACCCTGCTAGGGTTGAGCACCGGACGCACTCTGAGAGCGTCCGGTGGTAAGCGTCCGGTGTGAGGGGTTTTTGCAACCCTCTCTGCGCACGAGTCCGGTGAGCACCGGATCGTCCGGTGCCCAGTGTCTGGTGAGGTCGCGAGTTTGACACCCTCTCTGCGCACGAGTCCGGTGAGCACCGGACCATCCGGTGTGGACTTGCAGAGCGTCCGGTGTGTTGCAGGTAGCCGTTAGAAACTGACGCGCGAGATTCAAGTTCGACACGTGGCCAACTCCAGTGCACCGGACGCAGGGGGTCGAGCGTCCGGCGCTCACTTAGTAGCGTCCGGTGCCCCCGTTTCAGCCCAGTGAAAGTGGCCAACGGCTAGTTTCTTTAAGGGGCTTATAAATAGTTGGTGGCCGGCTTTGGGAGGTCCTCTCTTGCATATTTGATTACTTGAGACATACTTTGAGCTAGAGAACACTCCCTCCACTCATCTCCTTGCTTGATTGCTAACCCTAGTGAGATTGAGTGAGATTCAAGTGCATTGCTTTGAGAGTTGCATTTAGTGGCACTTGATTCTTGAGTTTGCTGCGGATTTCTTGTTACTCTTGGGTGTTTCCCGACGCCCTAGACGGCTTGGAGCAGCGGTGGTGTTGAGCTCGTGATTGGAGATTGTTTCGAGCCTCACCAAGTGACTTGTGAGGGGTTTTTGAGCCTTCCCCGTGGGAGATTGCAATTGGCTACTCTAGTGGATTGCTCGTGGCTTGGAGGATCCCCATCTTGTGAGTGGATGTGCGGCACCCGCTGAGGGTTTGGCTTTGGATTGCCAATTAGCTCGTGATCCATCAAGTGGGTGTATCGCCACAACGAGGAGTAGCTTGCCGGGAAGCAAGTGAACCTCGGTAAAAAATCTTGTGTCATCTCTTGCCGAGGTTTCTCTTGTGATTGTACACGTGATTGATTGGATATATTTCTACTCTACAATGTAGGTATAACAATCACTCCCCTCTCTTTTACCTTTGTGTATACCTTGCTAGTTGTGTAGCTTGTTTAGCTTCTAGTTGTGCTTTCTTGTTGTAACTAGTGTTTAGCTTTCTTGCTAGACTTGTGTAGGTGGCTTGCATAGCTTAGTTGTGCTAGTGCTAGAATAGCTTCGCCTTTTGTTTTACTAATCAACTTGTCTAGTTGAAGTTTGTAGAATTTTTAAATAGGCTATTCACCCCCCCTCTAGCCATTTGGACCTTACAACTGCACATACTTCTATTGGCTTTTAAATTAAGCATGGTGCTTAGGTTGAACAGCCTTCCTTAATCTGATTAGACATGGTGTCTAGTTCGGTTATTGAACTAAAAACTACTTGTGTCGACATTGGTATATTTTGTCGGACTAATCCCTGCAGAAAAAACTTTCAATTTCGATTTGGGAAGTCCTAAGATAAACTCACATCGAAGATGAAGAGAGAGACACATGAAGTTTAACAATATGCACAAGAAGGACATAGCTCATTCATCATAGAGAGATGATTGGAAGGAGACAAAGTACATAAGCAAGATACACAGCCACTACGAATGGGAAGCTTCCACAAGGTGAGATGGTACCATCACTCTTCAATTAAGGTAACATCCTAAGATATGTGACTATCACTTTTATAAGCTTCTCCTTGGTTCTGGCGTTCACATAAATAAAGAGACAAACATGTATGATTTATAACTCCAAAATTAACCAACCCAATTGATTCAGCATGTTTGGTCCTTTAATCTTTGTTCCTAGTACTACCTCCATGATCCCACACTTCTAATCATATGAGCTAAAATGTTGCACAGTCAATCTTTGGAAGATATATAAAAAACAATATAGATAGTTTATCTTTCCATTAGGTTGAGCGAACTGATCTGACAAATTTTTTAAATGCTACACTAGTGATCTTATTATCTATTGTTGACGGTCCTTAAGTACTGAATTTAACCATCAACTAAACATGGAAAAGGATCAATATGCACCAAACATCTAGAATTAGGGTTTTATCTGACAGAATTCCACGAGCTTTGATGTTTATCTATTTCTGCAGGGGGTTATCAAAAAATATGGAGAGAAGGCCCACATGTCATGTTTACAACGAGATAATTACGTGCCGCGCAATTTTCCTTAATCTAGAAGAGTCCAGAACCCACAGGAACGAACGGGAGACCAGACAGGCTCGGGGCAGGGCACCCGCCGTCCCCCCTTGGGCGCCCGCCCTGGCCTCAGGGCCAATCAGAACCAAACTCTTGGATCATGCTCCACCGACCTAAAGGATCAAGGAAAACCGTGCGATCAATGTCGGTTTGATCCGACGGCCCAAATTCACTTGAAAGGACTATATAATCAAGGCCTCTCCACCCCAGGGGAGAGAGGAGAAATCATTATCAGAGGTAGCCATCAAAGTTAGGGTTTAGGACTTCTCTCCCACAGAGAATTAGAATTAGCTACTCCCTAATCCTTCAAGTTTAGAGGATTGATTAGATAGAATTAGAGAAGTAGAGCACTATGCTCTAGATTCGGATCTTCGTTAATAAAGATTGGTATTATTTCATATCTTTCTCTAATACTTTGTTCTAATTGCATTATGTCTCTATTTATTATGCTCTTAGTTTGCTCTAGTTCTATATTTGATATAGTTATGATTGATAATGAGTTTATGTATAAGTTTGCAAAGCGCTTAGCTCTTGACACGTGGGAGTTAAGTGGTAGATCACTTGTGGGCGTGGTGCTTAGATGTTATTTACCTACAAATGTATCCTATTGGCCGGGTTGTGTTGTAGTTCGCGATAGTGACAGCTTTGTTGATTCTTATATAGTCCACCATCCGTTGATAGGACTGGCATAATTTGTATTGCGGAGTAAGTCTTGCGATGCTCTGATTTACTTTAGCAATGTTCCTTATACATGAATGAAGAGTCTTTTATACTATATATGATCTTGTAGATAACTAGAGTAGATTGTGACTTAGTAGATAGTAGATAACTTAGAATCCATTCTCTAGCTAATCTGACGTCACCTTACATATATGAGGAGTAGTCTATTTTCTAATCGCTGTGTTATTTACCCATGAGCTTATATTTTATTATCATTATTATTATGGCTTACCCCCTGCCAAAATAAGTGACTGTGTGACGAGTTCCTCATTAGTAATCATGTTCTTGCAAGTTTATCTCTAGTCTATGCCTTGATAGATTTAATCCTTATCTTAATTTCACCCCTTGTTCTCTTGAGCAAAATTATGAATAACGATACCTGGAATACTTTCCTGGTGAAATGCTACAATGAGGTGTTTTATCTGTGCGCTTGCGGATAGAATAGATTATTTTCTAGAGAGCCTCCATATTTATAAATACCTTTCTACACTCTGGCACCATGCTGGGGATGACAACCTAGTATTCAAGTGGTGTTAGCTAGTGTCAACAAGCATTTCTGGCGCCGTTACCGGGGATCAAAAGGGGAAGTCAGAAAGGGGAATCAAAAGGGAAACACATAAGAACGGTAAGGAAAGTCAGGAAATCAGTCAAGGTTATTCACATAAAATATTAGACTAGACTATAGATAAATAATTGCATAAAACAGCTACTAAGTGAGAAATCATAACAAGGCACCTCTGCTTTGGCAGGTTCACCCTGTTATTTTTCTATGTTTATATTATTATACAGGGTATATCAGGATTGACTTTGGTACATTCAACTCTTCATCATCAGAACCAAAGCAATCAAGAAAGAAAGAAGAAGCTAGTTACCAATTGCTGAAGCAATGGCACAAAAGACCTTGCAAGAATTCTCTACTCCAAGTCTTGAGAACATTCCAACTGGTTCAAGATTTGCAGTAGAAGAAGGAGCACCCGAGTTTGAGCTCAAGTCAAGCCTCATCAATTTGGTACAAGCTACACAATTCAGTGGAAAAGCACATGAAGATGCTAGTGCACACTTGCAGAATTTCTTAGAGATTGGAAGCACAATCCACATCAACGGAGTCGACAAAGACGTCATACTGCTTCGCCTTTTTCCATTCTCGCTAGAAGGGAAAGCAAGGAAGTGATTCTTTACTCATCAAGATAACATCAACAACTAGACGAACTTGTCACATGCCTTTCTATCAAAGTTTTTCCCTATAGGCAAAACAACTGCCTTAAGAGGAAATATTGTCAGTTTCCAACAGCAGAAGACAGAAACCATTTCAAAAGCATGGGAGCATTTTCAAGGACACATATCAGATTGCCCTCACCATGGAATGGCCACATGGTTACTTATGCAGACCTTCTACCATGGATTAACCCAGAAGGCTTGTGAGTTCCTAGATGCATCTGCTAAGGGATCATTCTTGGAGCTTACAATTGGAAAAGCAGATATACTTTTGGATAAGATTGCAGAAAACCAAAGCTGGATCCAAGATGAAGCTCAACAATGTCATCAAACTGAAGAAATACCAGAAGAAGTAAATGCATTATCAACCAAGATGGAAAATTTGCTCCATTGGATTGACTAGAGGGCCATGTTCAAAGAAGATCAAAGGGCCATTGAGACAGCATACAAATATCAACCTACTTCAAGTCAACCCAATAGCAAAGGTATGAATTCAGGTAACACCTTAAAGCAACTTTCATTAAAAGAGATAATTACTCAACAAACAAAAACTAATGATGAAGTTAAACAAAGGCTAGACACAAATAAATCATCTCTAAAAGATATACACAATAAAATGGATTTTCTATTAATTGCCTTTGATGAGCAAAACACTCTTAATAAAAGGGTAGAGCTTAAATTAATAAAGTTAGCTGCTGCACTGCCTGTTGCCACTAACATTGAGCAGGTAAAGAATATAACTACTAGAGGAGGCAAAGCCACCAGGGATCCCCCATACCCAAAAGAGAAACCAAGAACATCAGCACCAGTGCAACCAGCAGTAATAGAAGAAGAAAGCCCAGTTGAAGCAGAAGATCTGCTACAACCACCAAGAACTAGAGAAATGAGGAAAGATTTTTACGACACCAACTATTTGCCATTTAGCAGAAGAAACAGAGGACTGTAGTCGGATGAGCAGTTTGGTAAGTTTGTAGAGGTCATTCAGAAATTATATGTCAACATACCTCTGCTTGATGCCATACAGGTACCTACATATGCAAAGTACATCAGAGATATTCTTAACAAGAAGAGACCACTACCCACCACTGAGGTTATCAAGCTGACAGAAGAATGTAGTGCGGCCATCCTCAACAAACCACCAAGGAAGAAGAAGGATCCCGGATGTCCCACCATTGATTGCTCGATCGGAAACCAACACTTCAACAATGCACTTTGTGATCTCGGAGCAAGTCTCAGTGTGATGCCAGCATCAGTCTACGAGAAGCTTGAGCATACAACCCTAGAACCAAAATCAATGTGCCTGCAACTAGCAGATCAATCAGTTCGACACCCGTTGGGCATCGTTGAAAACATTCCAGTCAAGATTAGAGATTTCCTTGTGCCAATAGACTTCAACATAAACGGAAAAGAAGAACATTTCACATTCAAACCCAGACCAGAGAGAGACTCTACAGTGAAGGAAGTTCATGAAGAAGAACCACTGGAGACACCATCTCCAAAGGAAGGTAATTCAGAAGATTAAAAGATTTGGAAGTCCACCTTGGGGGACCCAAAAATCCCAAACCCTCGCCGAGAGGTAAATCGGTATTTATCCACATCATTAATTCTCTCATATTTAATTCTTGGATTAGTCATATTTATTCATAGCATTATTATAATAATCAAAAAGCCTCATATAAATAATATTTATGGTGTGTAACAATCCATATTTATTAATTATTGTGGAGGCACAAAAATATTCCTTTATCATTTCAATAAGTTTCAATTCTCATAGATTTTCCTGCATTATATTTAATTATAGCAACCTTCTAGAAGCATGACCCACACTCCTTGGGTCCCACATGTCATACACCACACCTCACACACATCCCATCACATTATTTAATCCACCAACATAACTCTACTCACCAGCACTTTTCCACCGACCAACCACCACCCATGAACTATTATTTTGCGTAAGAGTTAAGCAAAGGAGGGATTAGAAAAGTAGCAGCAAGGATGGGCACCAAAGGTGGGCGCCCGCCCACCTACAGAGGGCGCCCACCCTGCCCCCTTTCCTCCTATAAATTGCCACTTCCTGCCTCCAACTTCTTCACACAAGCATTCCAGAAAACCACGCAAGTTTCAATTTCCAGAGAAGGAGCTCTTGTAGTGAAGTAAGAAGAGAGTAGAGAGGAAGAGAAGAGTGGGAAAGAGGTTGGTAGTCTTTGAGTGAGAGAGTGAGGTTCACCTAGTAAGTAGTGAACCCGCTGTCCTGAGCGGAAGTAAAAGTTGTTTAGGGGGAGGTGCTGCCAAAATAAAAACTTGTCTTGAACGACTAACCCCTGGACTACTGACATTCCGGACAGTTGACCACTAACATTTTCTCTCACATTCTCCACTAGTTGTGTGTGTTTCAACTTTTCTCTACAGGATGTTCAAGAAGGTAAAGAACGCAGGGAAGGCCCTCATTCAAGGAGTTCATCCCGACACTCCTCGCACCCATCAGAGATGAGCGTCGACCCGACACCCCCGCAAGCTCCGTCATCTTCATCTGATCCACAAGTCAAGGTCCTCCTCAAGATAGGAGACCTTGGACTGAAGACCCACAGGGAAAAGGAAGTTTACCAGCAGCTAAAGAACAAAGATTTCATTCACACCCCTACTCTTGATCCAATCTTGCTACAAGAAATAGGTATGGATACTGAATTCGACTTAATTTTCCAGATGTTAGGTTGGACAAATTTTTGGAACATAGCTGAGCTGGGTTCCCATCTTCTCACCCTTGAATTTCTTTGCACTTTACAATATTATGAGGGGGGAATTGCTTTTCAGATGTTCAAACAGGACATTAAGTTGTCTTGGAGAGAACTGAGCGACCATCTCGGTTTCTCTTCAAGATGCATCCTGGACATTGACACCAATTTACCCAATTTTGAGAGACACCAGTTCTGGAGAGAGATACCAATTTTGACCGTGGTAGTAGCGAGGAACGTGACATTTCCGAATTACCTTTCCAGCCCACATCTCGTTAGCAGGACGGGTAGATTTATAGGTGCGGGTCGAACATCGTTTGTGGTGTCTAGATTCCGTAAGCTTCCCCAATAGAACAGTAGATCATCCTTACCAAGGTTAGAACGAGACTACAGTTGCAGTCTTCTCTATACATCGCTCACATCGAGAAACATTCTTTGTAGCCTAAAGGGTAGTAGCAATAGATTTGGTTAGTCAGATGCAATCTTTCTACCAGTGGTAAAAATATAAATACGATACTCTGGATAACCTCCCGGGTGAAATGCTCACCGATATCCGTGCGCTTGCGGATCATTTCCTGATGGCGTTACAAAATATCAACAAGCATCTCTGGCGCCGTTGCCGGGGAGAAAGACGGTTTGCTGAGATAACTTTAAGTCTTGCTATTATCTTGTATTATACTTTTAGACTTTATTCTTTTATCTTTTTATTTTTTCCATCTTTATGGATAACACAAATTCCATACCTATTATTGAATTCTTTGCACCTTCGGAGACCAGCCATAGACCATGGGAGTCAACAAGTCCCTTCTTTGCCCCTAATTATGATCTGTGTCCGGAGTTGATTGCAATACGTCAAAACCAACCCTTTCCTATAGCTAAAGTCCTATCTTTTAATCAAGAAGATAATGAAATTTTAGCTACACTTAGGGAATCTTTTAATTTTTCTATAAATTCTGGTTTAAACCTAGCCCTACAAGACCATATTTTTTCTCGATATTTTCACATTGGTCTTAATCATATAACCTTTGGTAGAGTTTTTCTTTCTTTGTCTATTAGTAAAGCAAGGTATGTCTTCATTTGTGGACATCCTTCTTACACTAGTCTTCATAAAAAATTCCTAGAGATAGAGACGGAATCATCTCCCAAACAAGGAAAGGAAATTTCAATAGCCGATCCAAACATTTCAATCCCATGATTCGGCTATCCATCCCATCCTTGAGTTTAATAATTTCTCCTATGCTCTTTCTCTTGAACCTCCCGATGATCCTATGAATCTCTCTAGACATCCCATGCATAAGAAGGAGGATCGAGAAGAGCAACATCAATGGCTAGAGGGCATTAAAAATCCATGTGCTATCACCACATTTGAGATCTCCAACCCTCTATTCCTTTCTATTTATAACAACTTTAAAAGAGCGGTTGTCGATGCATATGTCTATAATAAATATTGCAGATCTCGTTGAGTTGATTGATGGTTTCCCAAGGACAAGCTTAGTGTCCTAAAACAAGCACTGATCAGATTGCAACATGAACTTGTAATTATTTGCAACATTGCCTTGTGTATTGAGCATATAAAGATAATTGTAGAAATATTCCTTCGGGTATTCCTGTCACTAACCTTTCTAGGATTGGAGCAAGAAGATCCAAGGAATGAGAAGCGCAAGGTATGCCCAACCAATCATCATGCAACATTGAATTAAATTCATCCAATCTTGAATTTTGCAAAATTCAAGCTTGGGGGAGTACTTCACATAAAAACATCCTGCTTCAGTAGGCATTGGTATATTTTGTCGGACTAACCCCTGCAGGAAAACTTTCAATATCAACCTGGGAAGTCCTGAGATACAAACTTACATTTAACAATTTGCACAAGGAAGACACAACTCATTCATCATAGAGAGATGATCCATGCAACGAGACAAAGAATGCCACAAACACAGTGCACAACCGCTAAGAAAGGAAAGCTTCCACAAGGTGATACTGTACCATCACTCTTCAATTAAGGTAGCATCTTAAAGTACTTGATTATCACTTTTATAAGCTTCTCCTTGGTTCTGGTGTTCACATAAAATATAGAGACAAACATGTATGATTTGTAACTCCAAATAAACCAACCCAATTAATTCAACATGTTTAGTCCTTTAATCTTTGTTCTTAGTACTACCTTCGTGATCCCACACTCCTAATCATATAAGCTAAAATATTGCACATTCAGTCTTTGGAAGATATATAGACAGATTATCTTTCCATTAGGTCGAGCAATCTGATCTGACAAATGTTTTAAATGCTACACTCATGATCTTATTATCCATCAACTTTGTCTTGCTCACTATGCTTAAGGTTGGAGAAGAACAAATACACTTTTGGTTCTGTTGGTGTTTTTCACCAACAGGGCCCATGCACTTGATCTCTGCCTTGTCTCTATGAACAGGTACACTTCAAGCAAAACATGGAGAAGTTTTACAACTCCCAGACTACCAAGTGAAGGACCTGGATCTACGAGCACAAACACACTGAACAGGATATTGCCAACACCGCACTTCGAACTGCTGGGCAAACAAAGAACATGGGTGACTCCATATCAAGAGGTGCAGATGTCAAGGTCCACACCCAATCAAATGATGCACCTAAAGGATGAAGACTGTGAAAAGTCTTGTCCAGAAGACTTAAAACATTGGATCTTTGTCGGAGGAGGTCAAGATCGTCGACTCAAGTCGCCTTTCCTGATCAAGAAGGACGACCCTGGTGTTCCAAGCATCGAGTGCACAATCAATGGATACTCTTTTCAGAAGACACTCTACGACACCGAATCTGACGTCAACATAATGGCCGCAGTCACTTATCAGCTCCTGCATAGAACCATGCCCCTACAACCAACATACATTCAGCTCCAGATGAGCCTCAGGTCATTGACATAGGAGAAGACGAGTATGATCCACCCACCATCCTTGGAAGACTATTCCTCAACACTATCAAAGCCATCATTTATAATGGAACCGGAGAAGTCCACATGCACTTTCCTCTGAAGAAGGTGACGCAACCGAAACCAGAGGAGGCAAATCATCAAGGACGGATGGGTAGACTACGAAGGAGAAGTGGTAAGGTCTGAAGACATACAGCTTGAACAGAACCGTCCTGAGGAGACCGTAGCACCGAGTCAGATGTGGAAAGAGAAGATAGTTATAGCCACTAGAACCACCAACCACGACATCCAGCGAATCCCAGGACGACTGAGAAAACAGAGAGTCCCGTTCGGAGGATTTAAAAACACCGAACGCCTTGCCAAGAGGTAAACTTGGTAGTTATCCTTTTTCCTATTTAAAAAAGTTTGCTTAGTTAATCAGGTTCATATCATCTCCAAAAGAAAATAAAAATGTTAAAAATAGTAAGCCCCATGTGAGTAGACTTATGGTTTAAAAACCCATAGCTATATTGACTGTGGTGGCATAAAATAAATATGTTTTCACCTTACAATAAAAATATAAATAATAAGTGCATCATCCAGCTAAATAAAATTTATTGAGGAGGCTCAACATGATAAAGGCTAGATATTTATGCTAACACCTAATCAGTTCTACAAAGCTTTGTTGTCTATTTGAGCTCCATGGAATTCAAGGATCAAAGAAGACTAGCAGACGGAGGACATCCTAATCGTTGTCAGGGTGCTGCTGACTTTCAAATACACCTCCACCACCTGTTAGCTACATTAGAAGAAATTACGTCAAAATCCAGCTTGGGGGAGAACACCCCCATTTATCCAGCTAAGTGTTTCTACTTGCGTTTATACTTTACTCAAATAATAAAAAATGCATAATCATGAAAACCCAAATATAAATTTTGTGTTTATATATATCTTTGCTTAGTTTGCTAAATAAATAAATAAAGTTTGCTATGAACCCTTATGATAAGCTCTCACATGGAAATGATGAATAGTTGCTCTGCCATGACTAGTTCTTAAAATTGAAATCCCTCTCAAGTTTAGCCATAAATGTTATAATTTAAACCTGTTCTAAACCTGAACTTATGGGAAGAGTACTTGATCTAAAGTCTAAGTCGTTAACGGATATGATATGGGAAGGTTGAGCTGCTGTTTATCTATTGCTAGAGATGCTAGAATTCTGGAGAATTCTATCTTTGAAAATATTTAAAATAACACATGATGACTTCCTGTATGATAAGAGTTTAAACTCCTACCACAGCCATACATACATGCTTATTAGACTAAGAACCATACATTTACTTTTTACTGCTTATGAGCATTGAGTGTGGTCAAGCAGTGTAGACCCTTAGGAGCTTGTCATGCGATTAAAATCAAGATCCACTTACACATTCAGTCATACATGCTACTTCTACTTAGGAAGTACGCATCCACATACATCCACTCAATTCCGTCTCCAGATTCACCTAAAATTATTCTACTCCTAATCCAGGAGAGAATAGCCAAAAATATTCTCCTATTTCTGATATTCCCTGCGAAATAAATGCTCAAGATATCTTGGTTACTACCACTTGTTATATTATTTCAGGAGATGAGTGCCCTAAAAAAGAGAAAAAAAGAGATACGAGGAAATAAAAAGGGGCAAGTGCCCGGAACCTCGAAGAAAAGAAAAAGTGAGACGAGAGGTAAAAATGGATAAGTGTCCGATAGTAGAATTAGGGGTACAAGATACCCACCTGAGAGGAAAGAAAAGAAAATATAGAGCATCTCATTCTCCTCAAAAAGCTTCAAAGTGCAAGAAAGATATGTATCCCCTTAAAAAGAGCAAAAGTAGAATTAGACTTTCACCATTGTTATCACCATCATCATCATACACCATTCACTCGCCACACATGCACATCTTGATTTGACTTATTGACTTGTTCTTCTAGATCCATAGTTTGACTATGCAATAAATGTCCTGTAAGTATGTATTATCTGTCTCCCACCTATGAGCTCCAGATATCAAAACCTTATTAGAGTAGGGTGAGAGAGAAGGCAATATCACTATGCCTCATACCAAAAATACCACATACTTTGAGAGAAGGCATATACCATTACTACCTTGGTAAGGATCCAGAAATACCACAAAAGAGAGATCTGAGAGAGTCATACAAGGAATCTCTGAGTTTTATTTGAAATTCTACAAAAACTCCAGAGCTATAGCTGATCAAGAATAAGAGACATGGCGCTTGACTTGACCGTTCTATCATTTAACTACTCAAGACACAAGTGACGGTTACAAGCCCCATAGTGAAAGAAACTCTTGAGTTCATCCTTGCTCAAGGACGAGCAAGAGGTAAGCTTTGGGGAGTTGTTGACGGTCCTTAAGTACCAAATATAATCATCAAATAAATAAAGAAAAGGATCCAAATGCAACCAACACCCAGACTTAGGGTTTTATCTGACAGAATTCCACGAGTTTTGGTGTTTGTCTATTTCTGCAGGGGGTTATCAGAAAATACGGAAGAAAGGCCAACATGTCGGGTTTACATTGAGATATTAACGTGCCGCGTAATTTTTCGTCATCTCGAAGACTCTAGAAGCCACGGGAACGAACGGGAAGGCGAACGGGCCCGGGGGCAGGGCGCCCGCCCTGACCTGAACTCCAATCAGAACTCTCTTCGGGGATTACGCTCCACCGACCTAAAGGATCAAGGATAACCATTCAATCAATGTCGGTTTGATCTGACGGCCCATATTCACTTGGAAGGACTATATAACCAGACCCCCTGGCCCCTGGAGGAGACAAGTTCATCATAGAGTTGAGAGGAGCCCTCAAAGGAATACCTCTCCTCTAAATAGACTTAGGGCTTAGCATCTAATGTGAGAGTAGACTAGATCTACTAGATTGAGAAAGATAGAGTGGAGGTGTAGATCGGAGGAAGCCCGGCCTGTCGGTGTCTACTCCGAGGTTGTACCTGCGGGATCAAGTTCTCCTAACCCGAAGCTTGCTCCTAGGATTCTTCAGTAATTCGACTTCTAATTCTAGTAAGTTCTTGGTTTATTGTTCTTTGGTTTATGAGTTTACTTTAATCTCTTCCGGTTGAGTTTAGAGTAATCATTGCGAGCGTAAACGTGGTGTTTGGGCTAGGGTACTCATAGATATCCCCTGACTAGCTAGACCGTGATAGTAGCGAGGAACGTGACATTTCTGAGTTACCTTTGCAGCCCACATCTCGTTAGCAGCACCGGTAGGTTTATAGGTGCGGGTTGAACATCCTTTGTGGTGTCTAGATTCTGTAAGCTTCCCCAATAGAACAGTAGATCATCCTTACCAAGGTTAGAACGAGACTACGGTTGCAGTCTTCTCTATACATCGCTCACATCGAGAAACATTCTTTGTAGCCTAAAGGGTAGTAGCAATAGATTTGGTTAGTCAGATGCACGCTTTCTCCCAGTGGTAAAAATATAAATACGATACTCTGGATAACCTCCCGGGTGAAATGCTCACCGATATCCGTGTGCTTGCAAATCATTTCCTGATGGTGTTACCTAATATCAACAGACCCATGGGTTCGACATGCGCAACCACAAGAGCCAACACAGGAGACATGGCCGGAGAGCCAAGATCACCAGTGGACAAACCCGCCTTTCCGTACGGCTAGGTACTCCACTGATCCATATGGAGCTTCAGGGTCCAGACCTCTACCCCAATTCGATGCAGGACGATACTCCGACCCCTCTTATGCTTTCACGAACGACTACTACCAAGAGGCCGGGGCTTTCTTCACCCGTACCGACAACACTCTCCTCGACATCCAGAATACGCAAGCAGAACATGGAAGACTCCTGGAACAGCAACAAAAGTGGAACCAGTACCACGCCGCTGCAGTACAAGAACTGAGACAAGACACCACGACGATGAACGAGAACATCACCACAATGATGCGATTCTGGAACACTGGATAAGACCGACAATCACATCCAGCTTGGGGGAGTTCCTCCACGTTTTATCAAGTAAGTCTTTATTTGCTCTTCTTATTTATTCTTTTTTGTTTTAATGTTTTATTTATCTTAAGGAGAAAAAAACTTAGAAAACCCAACAATATTTTCTTGCTTTAGATTACTGCATTTTATAAATATGAAAACAAAAATAAAGAGAGTGTGTAGATAAGTGTGCTTTATTTTTCCTGCTAAGTTTAGTTTCTAAAAATAATAAAAGGCCAAAAAGATACATGATGAAAATTGTGAACAGTTGCTCTATTTGCTTACTTTCAAGTGTTGATATTTGGTAACGCAATTAGAAAATGATCCGCAAGTGCACGGATATCGGTGATCATTTCACCCGGGAGGTTTTCCAGAGTATCGTATTTATATTTTTACCACTGGGAGAAAGGGTGCATCTGACTAACCAAATCTATTGCTACTACCCCTTTAGGCTACAAAGAATGTCTCTCGATGTGAGTGATGTATAGAGAAGACTGCAACCGTAGTCTCGTTCTAACCTTGGTAAGGATGATCTACTGTTCTATTGGGGAGGCTCACGGAATCTAGACAACACAAAGGATGTTCGACCCGCACCTATAAACCTACCCGTCCTGCTAACGAGATGTGATCTACAAAGGTAACTCGGAAATGTCACGTTCCTCGCTACTACCACGGTCCAGCTAGTCAGGGGATATCTATGAGTACCCTAGCCTAAACACCACGTTTACGCTAACAAGTGATTACTCTAATACTCAACCGGAAGAGGATTAAAGTAAACTCATAAACCAAAGAACAATAAAACAAGAACTTACTAGTATTAGAAGTCGAATTACTGAAGAATCTTAGAAGCAAGCCTCGGGTTAGGAGACTTGATCCCGTAGGTACAACTCGGAGTAGACACCGACAGGCCGGCCTTCCTCCGATCCACACCTCCACTCTATCTCTCTCAATCTAGTAGAAAATAGAAGATCTATTTCTACTTTACATTGGATGCTAAGCCTAAAAAGATATATTATTTAGAGAAGAGGTTTTCCTTCGAGGGCACCCCTCAATCTCTATGATAATTTCTTGTCTTCTCCAGGGCCAGGGGGGCCTTGCTTATATAGTCCTTCCCTTCTATGCGTTTTTGGGTCGATAGGCGAGGTGGTACTATGTTTTCCTTGATCCAATAGGTCGGTGGAACATCCCGAGCGAAAGAGTCCTGATTTGGCTCCAACAGGGGGGCGGGCGCCCAGGCTACCAGGGCGGGCGCCCTGGGCCTGGCCCAGTTTCGCCTCCGCTTCGGTCTCGTGGCTTCTGGAGTCTTCTAGATGGTAGAAAATTGCGCGGTGGGTTGATATCTCTATGTAATCCCGACATGTGGGCCTTTCTTCCTTATTTCCTGATAACCCCCTGCCGAAATAGACAAACACCAAAACTCGTGGAATTCTGTCAGATAAAACCCTAAGTCTAGATGTTGATTTCATTTGGATCCTTTTCTTTGTTTATTTGATAATTAAATTTGATACTTAAGGACCGTCAACAAACTCCCCCAAGCTTACCTCTTGCTCGTCCCTGAGCAAGGATAGACTCAGCTATGGATCATAAATTGTTGCAATATTTTTTTAAAAAAAATTGTTGTACACATGCTTTTTAAAATAAGATCTCATCTCTGAGTTAGAGTAAACTGTCAAGACTTAAAACTTACTTACTTTACCTTCACCATGGGACTTGTAACTGTCACTTCTGTCTTGAGTGGTTAAAAGATAGAACAGTCTAGCCAAGTGCCATGTCTCTTATTCTTAATCAGCTATAGCTCTGGGTTTTTTTTTGCAGATTTTCAAATAAAACTCAGAAATTCCTTGTATGATTCTCTCAGGTCTCTCTTTTGTGGTATTTTTGGATCCTTATCAAGGCAGTGATGGTATATGCCTTCTCTCAAGATATGTAGTATTTGTGGTATAAGGCATTGCCTTCTCTCTCACCCTACTCTAATAAGGCTTGATATCTGGAGCTCATAGGTGGGAGATAAAGTATACATACTTACAAGACATTTATTGCGTAGTCAAACCATGGATCCAAAGAAACAAATCAATAAGCCAAATCAAGATGTGCATGTGTGGCGAATGAATGGTGTATGGTGATGATAGTGATAACAATGGCGGAGGTAATGGTGGTGGAAGTCTAATTCTACTTTGCCCTTTGAGGGGATACATACCTTCCTTGCTTTTGAAACTTTATGAGGGGAATGAGATGCTCTTCTTTTTCTTTTCTCTCAGGTGGGTATCTTGCACCCATAATTCTACTGTCGGACACTTGTCCATTTTTACCTCTCATCTCACTTTTTTCTTTTTCTTTCGAGGTTCCGAGCACTTGCTCCTTTTTATTTCCTCGTATATTTTTTCTTCTTTTTTTTTAAGAGCACTCATCTCTTGAGATAATATAGCAAGTGGTAGTAACAAGATAACTTGAGCATTTATTTCACAAGAGAAAGACAGAAATATTTTTGGTTATTCTCTCCCGGATTAGGAGTAGAATATTTTTGAGTGGTTCTGGAGATAGAAATGGATGGATATATGTGGATGGTACTTCCGGAATAGAAGTAGCATATATGAGTGGACGTGCAAGTGAAATCTTGATTTAACCACATGACAAGCTCCTAAGGGTCTACACAGCTTGACCACACTCAATGCTCATAAGCAGTGAATAATAAATGTGTGGCTCAAGGTCTAATAAGCATGTATATATGGCTGTGGTAGGAATTTAAACTCTCATACAGGAACTCATCATGCAACATTTTAAAGATTTTCAAAGATAAAATTCTCCAGAATTCTAGCATCTCTAGGAACAGATAAACAGCAGCTCAACCTTCCCATATCGTATCCGTTAACAACTTAGACTTCAGATCAAGTTTTCATCCCACAAGTTTAGGTCTAGAGCAAGCCTTAAATTATAACAGTTATATCTAAATTTGAGAGAGAACTTCAAATTTGCAAATTAGGCAGAGCAACTATTCATCATATCCATGCTTAACTTTTATTAGATACAGATTAGCATAGCCACTTTATTTATTTATTAAACATACTAAGCAAAATATATATAAGCATAAAATCTTTATTTGGTTTTTCATAGTTATGTGTATTTATATTCTAATATAGTATAAGTATAAAGATAGATAGAAATACTTATCGAGATAAATGGGGGTGCTCTCCCCCAAGCTGAATTTTGACGTAATTTCTCTTGATGTAGCTAGCAGGTGGCAGAGGTGTGTTTGAAAGTCAGCAGTATTTTGACAGCGATTAGAATGTCCTTCATCTAGTAGTCTTCTTGATTCTTAAATTCTGTGGAGCTCAAATAGACAACAAAGCTTGTGGAACTAATTAAGTGTTAGCATAAATATCTAGCCTTCATTATGTTGAGCTTCCTTAATAAATGTTATTTATTTAGCAGGATCATACACTTATTATATATATATATATATATTTTTAATGTAAGATGAAAACTTATTTATTTTATTTTTATGCCACCACAGTGAATGTACTTATGGGTTTTATGCCATGAGCATACTCACATGGGGCTTACTATTTTTTAACATTTTTAGTATTTTTATTTTCTTTTCAAGATAGCATGAACCTGATTAACTAAGCAAACTATAATTGAATAATTGAAAGGAAAAGGATAACTACCAAGTTTACCTCTTGGCAAGGCGTTCGGTGTTTCTAAGTCCTCCGAATGGGACTCCTTGTGTTTTTAGTTGTCCTGGGATTCGCTAGGTGGCGTAGTCGGTGATTCCGGCGGCGCCTCTTCGTCGTGTATAACTATCTTCTCTCTCCACACCTAACTCGGTGCTACGGTCTCCTCAGGACAGTTCTGTTCAAGTTGTATGTCTTCAGTCCTTATCACTTTTCCTTCGTAGTCTACCCGTCCATCCTTGATGATTTGCCTCCTCTGGTTGCGGTTGCGTTGTCTTCTTCTTGTCCTGACCTGCTTAGAATCTTCAACTATATAATCATTAAAGTAGTGGCGTACCTTTCTCAGAGGGGAAGTGCATGTGGACTTCTCCGGTTCCAATATAGATAATGGCTTTGATAGTGTTGAGGAACGATCTTCCAAGGATGGTGGGTGGATCATACTTGTCTTCTCCCATGTCAATGACCTGAAAATTGTTTGAAGCTGAATGTATCTTGGTTGTAGGGGCATGGATCCATGCAGGAGCTGATAAGTGACTGCGGCCATTATGTTGTCGTCAAATCCGGAGTCATAGAGTGTCTTCTGAAAAGAGTATCTCCTTGAGCTGCAGTGACCATCTTAGCTGACTCGGTCCACATTTGTTTGTTCCTTTTCCTCCTGTTGGTCCTCTTCCTTGGTTCATGTCGGGATTGCTCTGAAGCTTGTGTAGTCTTGTTCTTGAAGGAAACTCTCCTTCTTCCCCTTGATGTAGAGACTGATCTTGGCAGCATTAGCGTAGATGACTGCTCTGGTGTTTAGGAATGGCCTCCCTAAGATGATGGGTGCCCTCTCCTCAGTACCAGTCTCTATCACCACGAAGTTTGCTGGAGCGTACAAGGTACCAACTCGGACACAGAGGTTCTTCAATATTTCCTTTAGGAAACTAAGTGTCTAATCTCCATTGTGTTTGTGCTCGTAGATCCCGGTTCTTCACTTAGTGGAATTTGGGAGTTGTAAAACTCCTCCATGTTTTGTTTGAAGTGTACCTATTCATGGAGACAAGGCAGAGATCAAGTGCATGGGCCCTGTTGGTGGAAAACACCAACAGAACCAAAAGTGTATTTGTTCTTCTCTAACCTTAAGCATAGTGAGCAAGACAAAGTTGATGGATAATAAGATCATGAGTGTAGTATTTAAAACATTTGTCAGTTCAGATTGATCGACCTAATGTAAAGATAATCTATCTATGTATATGTCTTTTTTCTTTATATCTTCCCAAAGATTGAATGTGCAACATTTTAGCTTATATGATTGGGAGTGTGAGATCACGAAGGTATCACTAAGAACAAAGATTAAAGGACTAAACATGCTGAATTAATTGAGTTGGTTAATTTGGAGTTATAAATCATACATGTTTGTCTCTTTTATTCATGTGTATGCCAGAACCAAGGAGAACTTATAAAAGTGATAATCAAGTACCTTAAGATGTTACCTTACTTGAAGAGTGATGGTATAGTATCACCTTGTGGAAGCTTTCCTTTCTTAGCGGTTGTGCATCCTGTTTGTGGCACCCTCCATGGATCATCTCTTTATGATGAATGAGCTATGTCCTTCTTGTGCAAAATGTTAAATTTCATGTGTCTCCTTTATCTCCAATGAGTTTGTATCTGAGGACTTCCCAGGTTGATATTGAAAGTTTTCCTGCAGGGGTTAGTCCCACAAAATATACCAATATCTACTCAAGCAGTTTTTAGTTCAGTAACCAAACTAGACTCCATGTCTAATCAGATTAAGGAAGGCTGTTTAACCTAAGCACCATGCTTAATTTAAAAGCCAATGGAAGTATGTCGAGTACTTCCAAACCAACACTTACTAGGATAAACAAAGGTAGCACGATGGCATTTATAGAGATCTACTCAAGTGGAGATGAAGTAGTGTGATTAGTACTTAACAAATTGAGCATGTCTCAAAGGTAGGGACAACCAACGTAGCAACATGGCAAAGGATGTTTTTATGTAAAGTACTCCCCCAAGCTTGAATTTTGCAAAATTCAAGTTTGGATGAATTTAATTCAATGTTGTATGATGGTTGGTTGGACATACCTTGTGCTTGTCATTCATCCGATCTTCTTGCTCCAATCCTGGTAAGGTTAGTGGCAAGAATACCCGAAGGAATATTTCTACAATTATCTCAATATGCTCAATACACAAGGCAATGTTGCAAATAATTAGAAGTTCATGTCACAATCTGATAGGTGCTTGTTTTAGGACACTAAGCTTGTCCTTGGGAAACTATCAATCAACTCAACGAGATCTGCAATATTTATTATAGACATATGCATCGACAACCGCTCTTTTAAAGTTTTTATAAATAGAAAGGAAGAGGGGGTTGGAGATCCCAAATGTGGTAAGGATGGAGAGACCATTTGATTGGGGAGATGTTTTATATGAGCAAGGACTGGGTGAGGTATTTATGAAATAACTTCCACGCTCACTGTTGTTTCTCTCATTCTCAAACTCCAAGGATTATTCTTCATGAATGCTTAAAATTCCTCTAGGATTGTCTCTCAAGTTTGTTTTATCTATCCATTCAATGGTGATAGCACATGGATTTTTAATGCCCTCTAGCCATTGATGTTGCTCTTCTCGATCCTCCTTCTTATGCATGGGATGTCTAGAGAGATTCATAGGATTATCGGGAGGTTCAAGAGAAAGAGCATAGTAGAAACTATTAAGCTCAAGGATGGGATGGATAGCCGAATTATGGGATTGAGATGTTTGGAAATAGGCTATTGAAACTTCCTTTCCTCGTCTAGGAGATGATTCCTTCTCTATCTCTAGGATATTTTTATGAAGACTAGTACAAGAAGGATGTCCACGAATGAAGACATACCTTCCTTTACTAATAGATAAAGAAAGAAAGACTCTACCAAAGGTTATATTATTAAGACCAATGTAAAAATATCGAGAAAGAACATGGTCTTGTAGGGCTAGGTCTAAACCAAAATTTATAGAAAGATTAACAAATTCCCTAGGTGTAGCTAAAAGTGCATTATCTTCTTGATTAAAAGATAGGACCTCGGCTATAGAAAAGGGTTGGTTTTGACCTATTGCAATCAACTCCGGACACAGATCATAATTAGGGGCAGAACGTGTTGACTCCCATGGTCTATGGCTGGTCTCCGAAGGTGCAAAGAATTCAATAATAGGTATGGAATTTGAGTTATCCATAAAGATAAAAATAAAAAGATAAAAGAATAAAAGTATAAAAGTATAATACAAGATAATAGCAAGATTCAAAGTTATCTCAGCAAACCGTCTTTCTCCCCGGCAACGGCGCCAGAAATGCTTGTTGATATTTGGTAACGCAATTAGAAAATGATCCGCAAGCGCACGGATATCGGTGAGCATTTCACCCGGGAGGTTTTCCAGAGTATCGTATTTATATTTTTACCACTGGGAGAAAGGGTGCATCTGACTAACCAAATCTATTGCTACTACCCCTTTAGGCTACAAAGAATGTCTCTCGATGTGAGTGATGTATAGAGAAGACTGCAACCGTAGTCTCGTTCTAACCTTGGTAAGGATGATCTACTGTTCTATTGGGGAGGCTCACGGAATCTAGACAACACAAAGGATGTTCGACCCGCACCTATAAACCTACCCGTCCTGCTAACGAGATGTGATCTACAAAGGTAACTTGAAAATGTCACGTTCCTCGCTACTACCACGGTCCAGCTAGTCAGGGGATATCTATGAGTACCCTAGCCTAAACACCACGTTTACACTAACAAGTGATTACTCTAATACTCAACCGGAAGAGGATTAAAGTAAACTCATAAACCAAAGAACAATAAAACAAGAACTTACTAGTATTAGAAGTCGAATTACTGAAGAATCTTAGAAGCAAGCCTCGGGTTAGGAGACTTGATCCCGTAGGTACAACTCGGAGTAGACACCGACAGGCCGGCCTTCCTCCGATCCACACCTCCACTCTATCTCTCTCAATCTAGTAGAAACTAGAAGATCTATTTCTACTTTACATTGGATGCTAAGCCTAAAAAGAAATATTATTTAGAGAAGAGGTTTTCCTTCGAGGGCACCCCTCAATCTCTATGATAATTTCTTGTCTTCTCCAGGGCCAGGGGGGCCTTGCTTATATAGTCCTCCCCTTCTATGCGTTTTTGGGTCGATAGGCGAGGTGGTACTATGTTTTCCTTGATCCAATAGGTCGGTGGAACATCCCAAGCGAAAGAGTCCTGATTTGGCTCCAACAGGGGGGCGGGCGCCCAGGCTACCAGGGCGGGCGCCCTGGGCCTGGCCCAGTTTCGCCTCCGCTTTGGTTTCGTGGCTTCTGGAGTCTTCTAGACGGTAGAAAATTGCGCGGTGGGTTGATATCTCTATGTAATCCCGACATGTGGGCCTTTCTTCCTTATTTCCTGATAACCCCCTGCAGAAATAGACAAACACCAAAACTCGTGGAATTCTGTCAGATAAAACCCTAAGTCTAGATGTTGATTTCATTTGGATCCTTTTCTTTGTTTATTTGATAATTAAATTTGATACTTAAGGACCGTCAACATCAAGTACCTAGCTTTTATATTAGAGTTCTTCCAGAAATTACTAAAACTGAAATTACTATCTATAGGAAGCATAAAACTAAAGTCTAGGTAAGAGAAAGGCATGATATAAAGTTTGAGCTACTGTTTATCTTGTTCCTACTATACTAAGTTCTGGAGATTTATTTTGAAGACTTACAAATCACATGATGAGTTCCTAGCATGACAAAACTTCCTACCACAACCATACTTGCTATAACATCTTTTACTATATTCACATTGAGTTTGATCGAGCTGTGTAGACCCTTAGGAGCTTTTCATGTGGTTAAATTAAGATATTCACTTGCACACATCTACTACACCATCCACCACCATTCATTAAAATTGCTAAAAATATTATCACTCACTGTCCCAAGTATTGTTATTCTCTCTCTCTAAAAAGATTCAATGCAGAAGAGGTTGGGGTTGTGCAAAAATATGCGAGGAAATAGAAAGGGGCAAGTGCCCGGAACCTCGGAAAAGAAAGAAAAAGAGTGAGACGAGAGGTAAAAATGGACAAGTGTCTGGAGTAGAATTAGGGATACAAAGATGCCCACTTGAGCGGTAAAAATGGACAAGTGTCCGACAGTAGAATTAGGGGTATCCACTACCCACCTGAAAAAAAGAAGAAAAGAAAAAGATATCCCATGTTCTCCCAAAGCAAAGATCAAAGAAGAGGAGAGATAGCAATATGAGGAGCAATGAGAAGTAAATTTTATCATCACTTATACATCACTATCATTTACTCCACCACACATGCACATCTTGATTTAATTATATGCTGAGTTCCTTTGGATCCATGGCTCGATTAGACAACATATGTATGAGCTGTTTTTCACTCCTATGAGCTCCACTTAAATATTCCATTAGCTATAGGTAAGTGACATTTTTGGTAAGGATCCACAAATACCACATATAGAGAGACTTGAGATAATCATAGTTGGGAACTCTGAGTTTCATTTTTTAAAACTTATACAAAACTCTAGAACAAAGGTGAAGTATAGACAGGAGGAATAGTGCTTGACTTAATTATTTTGTCTTTCGATTACTTAAGACTCAAGTGCAGGTACTAAGCTTCATGACACTTCACTCTAATCTGGAAGAATTTATATGAAAGCATGTGTGCCTGTCAGGAAAGAAAACATCGAAGCAACTCCTGATCCGTCTGAGTTAGCTGTTTGCTCAGGGACGAGCGAAGGGTAAGCTTGGGGGAGTTTGTTGACGGTCCTTAAGTACTAAATTTAACCATCAACTAAACATGGAAAAGGATCAATATGCACCAAACATCTAGAATTAGGGTATTATCTGACAGAATTCTACGAGCTTTGGTGTTTATCTATTTCTGTATGGGGGTTATCAGAAAATATGGAGAGAAGGCCCACATGTCATGTTTACAACGAGATAATTACGTGCCTCGCAATTTTCCTTAATCTAGAAGAGTCCAGAAGCCACGGGAACGAACGGGAGACCGGACGGGCTCGGGGGCAGGGCGCCCGCCCTCCCCCCTTGGGCGCCAGCCCTGGCCTCGGGGCCAATCAGAACCAAACTCTTGGATCGTGCTCCACCGACCTAAACGATCGAGGAAAACCTTGCGATCAATGTCGGTTTGATCCGACGGCCCAAATTCACTTGAAAGGACTATATAATCAAGGCCTCTCCACCCCAGGGGGAGAGAGGAGAAATCATTATCAGAGTTAGCCATTAAAGTTAGGGTTTAGGACTTCTCTCTCATAGAGAATTAGAATTAGCTACTTCTAATCCTTCAAGTTTAGAGGATTGATTAGATAGAATTAGAGAAGTAGAACACTACGCTCTGGATTCGGATCTTCGTTAATAAAGATTGGTATTATTTCATATCTTTCTCTAATACTTTGTTCTAATTGCATTATGTCTCTATTTATTATGATCTTAGTTTGCTCTAGTTCTATATTTGATGTAGTTATGATTGATAATGAGTTTATGTATAAGTTTGCAAAGCGCTTAGCTCTTGACACATGGGAGTTAAGTGGTAGATCACATGTGGGCGTGGTGCTTAGATGTTATTTACCCGCAAATGTATCCTATTGGCCGGGTTGTGTGGTAGTTCGCGATAGTGACAGCTTCGTTGATTCTTATATAGTCCACCCTCCGTTGATAGGACTGGCAAAATTTGTATTGCGGAGTAAGTCTTGCGATGCTCTGATTTACATTAGCAATGTTCCTTATACATGAATGAAGAGTCTTTTATACTATATATGATCTTGTAGATAACTAGAGTAAATTATGACTTAGTAGATAGTAGATAACTTAGAATCCATTCTCTAGCTAATTGGATGTCACCTTACATATATGAGGAGTAGTCTATTTTCTAATCATTGTGTTATTTACCCATGAGCTTATATTTCATTATCATTATTATTATGGCTTATCCCCTGCCAAAATAAGTGACTGTGTGACGAGTTCCTCATTAGTAATCATGTTCTTGCAAGTTTATCTCTAGTCTATGCCTTGATAGATTTAATCCTTATCTTAATTTCACCCCTTGTTCTCTTGAGCAAAATGATAAATAACGATACCTGGAATACTTTCCTGGTGAAATGCTACAATGAGGTGTTTTATCTTTGTGCTTGCGGATAGAATAGATTATTTTCTAGAGAGCCTCCATATTTATAAATACCTTTGTACACTCTGGCACCATGCTGGGGATGACAACCAAGTATTCAAGTGGTGTTAGCTAGTGTCAACATCCATCAACTTTGTCTTGCTCACTATGCTTAAGGTTAGAGAAGAACAAATATACTTTTGGTTCTATTGGTGTTTTCCACCAACACGACCCACGCACTTGATCTCTACCTTGTCTCTATGAGCAGGACACATTTTCAGAAATGTTGACGGTCCTTAATGCTCACATTTAACCGTCAACTAATCATGGAAAAGGATCCAAATGCAACCGACACCTAGACTTAGGGTTTTATCTGACAGAATTCCACGAGTTTTGCTGTTTGTCTATTTCTGCAGGGGGTTATCAGGAACTATGGAGGAAAGGCCCACACGTCAGGTTTACATAGAGATATTAACGTGTGCGCCAATTTTCTATCATCTAGAAGGCTCCAGAAGCCACGGGAACGAACGGGAGGCCGAGCGAGCCCGGGGGCAGGGGGCTCGCCCTCCCCCCTTGGGCGCCCGCCCTGCCCTGGTGACCAATCAGGGCAAGTCTCGCGGATCGTGCTCCACCACCTTTGAGGATCAAGGAAAACCGTGCGATTAAGGTCGGTTTTATCCGACGGCCCACGTTCATTTGGAAGGGCTATATAAGCAGGCCCCCTGGCCCCTAGAGAACATACCTCTTCTACAGAATCAAAGCTAGGGTTTCAATTATTCATCCAAGTAGAGAGGGTCCCTCTAGTTCATCTAGTTCTAGTTCTAGTTCATCTAGTTCTTGTTGTAATCTACAAAATAGGTAGAGAGAAGAGGAGAGCGGAGGAGGAGCCGGATCTGTCAGATCTTCCTCAACATTGTACTTTTGCAGCAACTGGTTTGTTCTTCATCGTTCTCCAAGTTCTTCAATTCATAATTCCTGAGTTCTTTAATTACTTTTATTTACATTCAAGTTATTTATTGGATTCCCGCTTGCATCAAGTGCTCTAGTCATTGAAACGCTAGAGTAGTGATTAATAGATTAGACGTGGTGTTTAGTCTTGCAATTACCTAGAATTGCACCCAATCCTGTGGATTGTTGTTGTAGCCCTAGGGTAGTGACAACCCTAACGGTCGACGTATTCCACCTCGTTCAGATCGGTGTTTGTAGGACCGTAGTCAGAGCTTCCTAGCCCTCTTCTCATCTCTTTTTGTGGTTAGTGTTGTGATGTCCCGAAATAAATAATCTTTGAAGTAATTCTTGATTCTTAGATCAACTAGAGAACTCTCAGGAAACTTACTCTCTTCCCACCAAAAATAATTATATAGTTATCCTTGGGCGATCTAGAATCTTAACTAGTACACTCACGTTCCTTGTGGAAAATCGATACTCAGGAATACTCCTGGGTGAAAGCTACATCCGTATCCGTGTGCTTGCGGATTTTTCTGTTTATGTTTAAAATACCCAACAAGCTTTTTGGCGCCGTTGCCGGGGAACGGTAGCTGTGCTAGTTTCGAACCAAGTCGTCCGTTTATCCTTTTTATTTTCCTTTTTTACCACACTCACCTTACCATTTTCATCATATCACATGGATTTCACTCCAAATATTAATGAGCATGGAATTTATTTCATAGCCACTTCGTTTACTCCATGCTCATATGCAACATCTTCCCAATCTATTGGTCTCTCCAACATCACCACATTCGAGATCTCCAACCCCCTCTTCCTTTATATTTATAAAAACTTTAAAAGGGCGGTTGTCGATGCATATGTCTATAATAAATTTTGCAGATCTCGTTGAGTTGATCTTGATATAGGTCAGCATTGGAGGGGAAACCACTTCGCCGACATAAATGATGGTTTCCCAAGGATAAGCTTAGTGTCCTAAAATAAGCACTGATCAGATCGTAACATGAGCTTTTAATTATTTGCAATATTACCTTGTGTATTGAGCATATAAGGATAATTGTAAAAAAAATTCCTTCGGGTATTTTTGTCACTAACCTTTCCACGATTGGAGCAAGAAGATCGGATGAATGACAAGCACAAGGTATGTCCAACCAATCATCATACAACATTTAATTAAATTCATCCAAACTTGAATTTTGCAAAATTCAAGCTTGGGGGAGTACTTTACATACATCCTTTGCCATGTTGCTATGTTGGTTGTCCCTTCCTTTGAGACATGCTCAATTTGTTAAATACTAATCACACTACTTCATCTCCACTTGAGTAGATCTCTATAAATGCTCTCATGCTACCTTTATTTGCTTTAGTATATGTCTAGGTTTGGAGTAGTTTCATTTATCTCTTAATTAAGCATGGTGCTTAGTTTAGGAATGATGATCTTACTTCCAAGGGATTTTAAATTAAGCATGGTGCTTAGGTTAAAATGCCCTCCTAAATCAAATTAGACATGGTGTCTAGGTTGATTTTTGAGCCGATAGTATGCTATAGTAGATATTGGATATTTTGTTGGACTAACCCCAGCTGGAAAACTTTCAATATCGACCTGGGAAGTCCTGTGATAAACTCACATTGGAGACAAAGAGAGAGACACATAAAGGTTAACAATTTACACAAGGAAGGCATAGCTCACAAGAGATGATCCATGGAGGGTGCCACAAACACGATGCACAACCGCTAAGAAAGGGAAGCTTGCACAAGGTGATACTGTACCATCACTCTTCAAGTAAGGTAACATCTTAAGGTTCTGCCGTTCACATGAATAAAAGAGACAAACATGTATGATTTACAACTCTAGATTAACCAACCCAATCGATTCAACATGTTTATTCCTTCCACCTTTGTGATCCCACACTCCTAATCATATGAGCTAAAATGTTGCACACACAATCTTTGGAAGATATATATAAAAAACATAAGTATAGATAGATTATCTTTCAATTAGGTTGAGCGATCTGATCTAACAAATGTTTTGAATGCTACACTCATGATCTTATTATCCATCAACTTTGTCTTGCTCACCATGCTTAAGGTTAGAGAAGAACAAATACACTTTTGGTTCTGTTGGTGTTTTCCACCAACAGGGCCCGTGCACTTGATCTCTATCTTGTCTCTATGAGCAGGTACACTTCAAGAAAAATATAAAGGAGTTTTACAACTCCCAGACTCCACCAAGTGAAGAATCTGGATCTACGAGCACAAACACTCTAGAGATACTGGACACTCAGGCAATCACTACCCTGAGATGCTTGAGGACGTAAACTACATCAACAATAACAACTACTACTACTACAACCATCCTCAACAAAATCATGGTTGGAATCAACAAAGGCCTAACTACTCAGGTAATTATCAAGGTAATAATTCTTACAATAATAATAATAATTTTCTACCTCTGAGAGAGTTTGTGTCTAATCAAGGAAATCTAATGGATAACCTATCTCAGAAATTAGCATCTAATGATAAAATGTTAGAAAATATAAATAATACAATGGATAATTTCTCTACTGCCATCAAGAATCAAATTAGCTTTAATGAAATGATTGAATCTCAGTTAAATCAAATAGCTGCTGTTGTTCCTGCAACTAACCCCGGTATATCATCACAACCAGAAGGATTAGAATCTGCAAATCTTGTAGACATGTTTGATGCAGGTAACTACTGGAGTAACCCCGTTATGGAAGTAATTACTGACCTTCTACCGGTCAAGAGAGGCGATCCAGGACGCCCCGTCATCCCGATCTACATCGGCATGGTGGACTTCCCAGAAGCACTCTTCGACTTTGGCTCTAGCGTCAACACTTGCAGATCAGACACTAAGTTTCCCAAAGGGAATATTGAAGAACCTCTACGTCCGAGTTGGTACCTTGTACGCCCCAGCAGACTTCGTGGTGATAGAGACTGGTACTGATGGGAGGGCACCCATCATCCTAGGGAGCCCATTCCTGAACACCTCGGGAGCTGCCATCTACGCTAGTGCTGCCAAGATCAGTTTCTACATCAAGGGGAGGAAGGAGACGTTTTCCTTCAAGAACAAGACTACACAAATCTCAGAGCAATCCCAACATGAACCAAGGAAGAGGACCAACAGGAGAAACAGGAACAAGCAAATGTGGACCGAGTCAGCTAAGATGGTCACTGCAGTTCAAGGAGGCCAAGATCGTCAACTTAAGTCACCGTTCCTAACCAAAAAAGGATGACCCAGGTATGCCAAGCATCCAGTGCTCCATTAATGGATACAACTTCCAGAAGACGCTTTGCGACACCGGGTCAGGCGTCAATATAATGGCCGCAGTCACCTATTAGCTCCTGTTCAGAACCACACCCCTAAAACTGACATACATTCAACTCTAGATGGCGGATCAGACATTCCAAAAGGTTGAAGGTATAGTAACCGATGTCCCTGTCAAAATAGACGATCATTTTGTCCATACAGATTTTCAGGTTGTTGACATGGGAGAAGACAAGTACGATCCACCCATCATCCTTGGGAGACCGTTCCTCAACACCGTTAAAGCAATCATCTACATTGGAACCGGAGAAGTCCACATGCACTTCCCCTCTGAGAAGGTATGCCGCTATTTTACTGACCCTAACTATATAGTTGAAGACTCTAAGCAGGTCAGGACAAGAAGAAAACGACGCAACCGCAACCAGAGGAGGCAAATCATCAAGGACGGATGGGCAAACTACGGAGGAGAAGTAGCAAGGTCTGAAGACATACAGCTTGAACAGAATTGTCCTAAGGAGACCGTAGCACCGAGTCAGAGAGAGAAGATAGTCATACACGAAGAGGAGGCGCCGCCGGAACCACTTACTACGCCATCCAGCGAATCCCAGGACGACTAAGAAAACGGAGAGTCCCGTTCGGAGGACTTAAAAAGACCAAATGCCTTGCCAAGAGGTAAACTTGGTAGTTATCCTTTTCCTTTCAATTATTTAAAATAGTTTGCTTAGTTAATCAGGTTCATATCATCTTGAAAAAAATAAAAATGTTAAAAATAGTAAGCCCCATGCGAGTATGCTCATGGCATAAAACTCATAAGTACATTCACTGTGGTGGTATAACAATATAATAAATATATTCTTATCCTATAAAAATGAAAATATAAAAATAAATTTATGATCCTACCAAAGAATGTAACATTTATTGAGGAGGCTCAACATGATAAAGGCTAGATATTTATGCTAACACTTAACTAGTTCCACAAAGCTTCGTTATCTATTTGAGCTCCATAGAATTCAAGGATCAAAGAAGACTGGCAGATGGAGGACACCCTAATCGCTGTCAAGGTGCTGTCGACATTCAAATACACCTCAGCCACCTGCTAACTACATCAGAAGAAATTACGTCAAAATCCAGCTTGGGGGAGAGCACCCCCATTTATCCATCTAAGTGTTCTACTCACGTTTATACTTTACTCAAATAATAAAAAGATGCATAATCATAAAAACCCAAATAAATATTTTGTGCTTATATATATATATATATCTTTGCTTAGTTTGCTAAATAAATAAATAAATAAAGTTTGCTATGAACCCTCATGATAAGCTCTCACATGGAAATGATGAATAGTTGCTCTGCCATGACTAGTTCTTAAAATTGAAATCTCTCTCAAGTTTAGGCATGACTGTTATGAATTAAGATTTGCTCTAAACCTGAACTTGTGGGAAGAGTACTTGATCTAAAGTCTAAGTCGTTAACGGATATGATATGGGAAGGTTGAGCTGCTATTTATCTGTTCCTAGAGATGCTAGAATCTTGGAGAATTTTATCTTTGAAAATCTAAACAATGTTGCATGACGAGTTCCTGTATGATGAGAGTTTAAAATCCTACCACAGCCACATATACATGCTTATTAGACTATGAACTATACATTTACTTTTTACTGCTTATGAGCATTGAGTGTGGTCAAGCTGTGTAGACCCTTAGGAGCTTGTCATGCGGTTAAAATCAAGATTCACTTGCACGTTCACTCATACATGCTGCTTCTACCCCGGAAGTATGCATCCACATACATCCACTCATTTCCATCTCCAGATTCACCCAAAATTATTCTACTCCTATCTAGGAGAGAATAGCCAAAAACATTATCCTATTCATGTTATTCCCCGTGAAATAAATGCTCGAGATATTTTGGTTACTACCACTTGCTACATTATTCCAAGAGGGTGAGTGCTCTGAAAAAAGTGAATACGAGGAAATAAAAAGGGGCAAGTGCCCGGAACCTCGAAGAAAATAAAAAGTGAGACGAGAGGTAAAAATGGACAAGTGTCCGATAGTAGAATTAGGGGTACAGGATACCCACCTGAGAGAAAAGAAAAAACAAAATATAGAGCATCTCATACACCATTGTTTTCACCATCATCACCATACACCATTCATTCGCCACACATGCACATATTGATATTGACTTATTGACTTGTTTCTCTAGATCCATGGTTTGACTATGCAATAAATGTCTTGTAAGTATATATACTTTATCTCCCACCTATGAGCTCTACATATCAAGCCTTATTAGAATAGGATGAGAGAGAAGGCAATGTCACTATGCCTCATACCACAAATACCACATACTTTGAGAGAAGGCATATACCATCACTGCCTTGGTAAGGATCCAGAAATACCACAAAAGAGAGAATTGAGAGAGTCAAATAAGGAATCTCTGAGTTTTATTTTGAAAATCTACAAAAACTCCAGAGCTATATTTGATCAAAGAACAAGAGACATGGTGCTTGACTTGACCATTCTATCTTTTAACTGCTCAATACATAAGTGACAGTTGCAAGCCCCATGGTGAAAGGTAAAATGAGTAACTTTAAATCTTAACAGTTTACCCTAACCCAGAGATGAGATCTTGTTTGAACGCATGTGTACCTTTAAGGCATGAAACCACTGTAGAAACTCTTGAGTCCATCCTTGCTCAGAGACGAGCAAGAGGTAAGCCTGGGGGAGTTGTTGACGGTCCTTAAGTACCAAATTTAATTATCAAATAAACAAAGAAAAGGATCCAAATACAACCAACACCCAGACTTAGGGTTTTATCTGATAGAATTCCAAGAGTTTTGGTGTTTGTTTATTTCTGCAGGGGGTTATTAGGAAATATGGAGGAAAAGCCCACATGTCGGGTTTACATAGAGATATTAACGTGCCGCGCAATTTTCTATCATCTAGAAGACTCCAGAAGCCACGGGAACGAACGGTAGGCCGAGCGGGCCCGGGGGCAGGGCGCCCGCCCTCCCCCCTTGGGCACCCGCCCTGCTACAGGAGCCAATCAGGCTCCGCCTCGCGGATTATGCTCCATCGACCTAAAGGATTAAGGAAAACAGTGCGATTAAGGTCGGTTTGATCCGACGGCCCACATTCATTTGGAGGGGCTATATAAGCAGCCGCCCTGGCCCCTAGAGGAGGCACCCCTTGATCCCTATTCATTATTCATAGACAGAGCAAAAGCTAGGGTTTGGAGATGAGAGCTGTCCTCTCTTCTCTAAACTAGAGTAGATCTAGATAGTAGCGAGATGGAGAGCGAGGGAGGATTGGAGGAGAGGCCGACCTGTCGGTTTTTCCTCCGGTTGTACTTCGCCATGATCAAGCTCTAATCAAGCTTGCTCATGGGATGACTCTGGTAATCTACTTCTATTTCATTATCCAATTACTATTCATGTATGTTCTGGTTCACAACTCTTTTGAGTAGTTTTAATCTATAGGACCCTATAGGTTAGAGTTGTAGTATAGGTGTAAGCGTGGTGCTTAGACCAAGATTACTTGTGGATATCCCCTGTCCAGCCGGATCGTGTGGTAGGCCGCGTATGTGACAGCTAAGTTGGTCCTCTGTAGTCCACCTCCCGTTAGCAGAACTGGTTGGGTTTATCGGCCTATGGATAAGCATCCTTTGTGGTGTATTCTTATCACGTGGTTCGTCTCAGACATAGACATACCCCTTTGAAGTGGAGAAACCATAGTTATCCTCTCTATTCTCCTATTATCACCCATATACTAGATTGCTCTACTCTCTATTCCCATTTTATCACCCATTGTTATCTTACCTTTAATATTGTTCTTATTCAATTCTACCATCTTTCCTATTTACACCTACCTATCTATTTAGGTTAAGTTAGAGCATAGACCAGTTCTCCTGTTTCCCTGTGGATACGATAAAACCTTTAACCGGGTAAAAGCTACAACGATATCCGTGCGCTTGTGGATTTATCTGTGTGCGTATAAATACCATAGTACACTCTAGTGCCATGCTGGGGATGACAACCTAGTATTCAAGTGGTGTTAGCAAGTGTCAACAAGTGCCACTACTGACAATGCTCGTCTGTTGCGTGAGTTGGCGCAGCGACAACCAAATCCTCCTCCAAATTTCCGAGCTCAGAATAACCAGGAGGGAGAGACCTGTTATGTGGATTTCACTGAGACCAGGCCCCCAGTGTTCACAAAGGCAGATGAACCATTGGAGGTTGATGATTGGCTCCGAACAATGGAGCACAAATTTAGTCTGATTCGTTGTTCAGAAACCCAAAAGACTCTCTTCACCGCCCAGCAGCTTCGGGAAGCTGTAGGGGCGTGGTGGGAGAACTTTCTTGCCATCCAAAATCCTAGACATTAAGTCACCTGGACAAAGGTTAAGGATGCATTTCGCACCCATTACATTCTAGAGGGTCTGATGGCAATGAAGGCAGAGGAGTTTCTCACCTTGCGACAAGGCGATAAGAGCGTGATGGAGTATGTGGCTAAATTTAATCATCTTTCTTAGTATGCCCCCAAGCATGTGGACACGGACATGAAGAAGAAGGCCTGCTTCATGCATGGCCTGTACACTAAGCTGCAAACAATGATGAATACCTATCAAAGTGCCACATATTATGAGGCGGTAAACATGGTTATCTCCTTAGAGGTGAAAAATAGGAAACATAAGGAAGAAAGAAGAAGGCTACGTCTTCCTCTTTCTCTGGTCATGGCCAAAAGCGCCAGAGAATTATTTATCATCCCCAAAGCCATGGGCGCTTCCCTGCACAGCCACCTTTTCATGGTTCTTTTCCTTCCCCACAGTACCGACCTAGGCAGGAGGTTTACCCTAGGCCTACTACCGTGACTACAGCACCACGCCAGCCAAATGCCCTAGGCATTCGTCCTTCCGCTCCATAGAACCACAATTATCCCTGTTATAATTGTGGCAAACCCGAACATTTCTCCAAGGAATGCCCATACCCCAAGCAGTATAACCCAACTTTCCAAAGGCCGCCTGTTAGCCAACCTCAGTAGAGCCAGTTCAAGAACATGGCTCAAAAGGGTCAAAATGCACAGAGGGGCAAACCCGCAAAAAAGGTTGGACAAGTCTTTCATATTGAGGTAGAAACCATACTGGAAGGTGAGCCGGGGAAGATGGGTACATTTTCTGTTGCTAATCATCCTGCTTTAATGCTTTTTGATTCCGGTGCATCCCATACCTTCATCAATCGCACCTTTGTGGTAAAGGATGACATACCCATCGGGGAAACTAAAGATCATTTCTATATACAGTCGCTAGGGGACGACTAAGTTCCAAAGAAATGGTCTATCAGATACCCATCGAATTTGGTGGGTATAATTTTCCCACCAATATGATTGTTCTTAAAGATCAAGATATTGATGTTATACTAGGCATCAACTGGATGGCACAACGTGGGGTTGTGCTAGAAATCCTGCATAAAACTATCAAGATGCAATTACTCGATAGTAACTCTCACCTCCTAATTCAACTGGCCACTCCAAAATGGGAGATTGAACAAGTTCATGCCACCACAGTGAAAGAAGTGGAAAATTTCTCGGTAGTTCGGGAATTCTCGGATGTGTTTCTCGAGGACCAACCAGGTCTGCCACTGGACCGGGATGTTCAATTCAGTATAGAATTGAAACCAGGGACAACCCCAATTTCTCGAAGAGCCTATCGATTGGCACCAAAGGAACTGGCTGAATTAAAAACCCTATTACAAGAATTGTTGGAGAAGGGTTTTCTTCAACTCAGTTCATCTCCATGGGGTTGCCCAACCTTATTTGTGAAAAAGAAAGATCAGATATTAAGGCTATGTGTTGATTATCGTCCCTTAAATGAAGTGACGAT
The DNA here is from genome assembly GCF_000003195.3 of Sorghum bicolor. Lineage (NCBI taxonomy): Eukaryota > Viridiplantae > Streptophyta > Magnoliopsida > Poales > Poaceae > Sorghum > Sorghum bicolor. The sequence goes on along the minus strand of NC_012874.2, from coordinate 36,969,050 downwards.
TAAAAATAAGTACCCATTGCCCCGCATTGATCAGTTAGTCGGGGCTAAAGTATTCTCAAAAGTTGATTTGAGATCTGGGTACCATCAGATCAAGATTAAGCCGAAAGATGTTCCCAAGACGGCTATCACAACCCGCTACGGGCAATATGAATATCTGGTGATGTCCTTTGGCTTGACCAATGCACCAGCTCACATCATGTACTTAATGAACTCTGTCTTTATGCTAGAACTGGACAAGTTCATAGTCGTCTTTATTGATGACATCTTGATCTATTCTAAAACAAAGAAAGAACACGTTGAACATCTGAGGATTGTGTTGACCCGTCTGAGAGACCATCAACTATATGCTAAGTTCAGCAAGTGTGAGTTTTGGCTGGACAAAGTTCATTTCCTGGGCCATGTATTATCAGCGGAGGGAGTCGCTGTAGACCCAGGCAAGGTAGAAGATGTCTTATGTTGGAAGCCCCCTACTACGGTACATGAGGTCCGTAGCTTGTTGGGTATGGCAGGATATTACCACCGCTTCATTCCTGGCTTTTCAAGGGTAGCTAAGCCAATCACAACCTTGCTCAAAAATCAAACAAAATTTGTTTGGTCGTGTGAATGTGAGCAGGCCTTTCAAACTTTGAAAAGGTTGTTGACTACTGCACCTGTGTTAGCGCAACCAAATATTGAGAAGCCCTTTGATGTGTATTGTGACGCATCAGGAATAGGGATAGGTTGTGCTGATGCAGGAGGGTCGAGTGATTGCATATGCATCTAGGCAACTTAAGCCACACGAAGAGAATTTCCCGACCCATGATCTTGAGCTAGCTGCCGTAGTACATGCTCTGAAGATCTGGCGCCATTACCTACTGGGAAACACTTGTCATTTGTATACAGATCATAAGACCTTGAAGTACATTTTTACTCAAGCCGAACTTAATATGCGCCAGCGAAGGTGGCTAGAATTAATCAAGCACTACGATCTTGAGGTGCATTATCATCCAAGCAAAGCAAATGTAGTAGCAGGTGCCCTCAGTCGTAAGGCTTACTGTAATTGCTTGACAGTAACGCCTAGAGATATAACTTTGTACAAAGAGCTTGAGAACATGGGAATGGAGATGATTCCGCAAGGAAGTCTAGCCAATTTAAAGATTGACTCCAATCTCGAAGCTTAGATCATAACGGCACAAAAAGAAGATAAAGGCATGAAATACCTCAAAGAGAAAATTGGTAATAGAGCACCCACAGACTTTAAGGTGGATGATGTAGGTATAATCTGGTTTAAAGATCGGTTAGTAGTTCCAAAGGTACCTGAGTTACGTTGGCAAATCCTAGATGAAGCCCATACCACAAGGTATTCTATTCACCCAGAAAGCAATAAGATGTATCAGGACCTAAAGCAGAGGATTTGGTGGACGAAGATGAAAATAGAAATAGCCCGCTATGTAGCCTAGTGTGACACTTGTCAAAAAGTTAAAGCCATGCATCTCAGATCCGCTGGGGAGTTGCAGCCCTTGCCTATTCTAGCGTGGAAATGGGATGATATTAGCATGGATTTCATAGTGGGATTGCCCAAGATGGCAAAAGGTTTTGATTCCATCTAGGTTATTGTGGATCGTCTCACCAAGACTGCACATTTCTTACCTATGAAAACAATATATACTGCGGTCACCTATGCCAAGATCTATTTTGATCATATATTAAGTCTGCACGGGGTGCCGAAGACGATAGTGTCTGATAGAGGCACTCAGTTTGTTTCCCAATTTTGGAAATGCCTACACAAATCTTTGGGCACCAAGCTCCTATACAGTTCAGCTTACCATCCTCAAATAGGTGGGCAAACTGAACGGGTTAATCAAATTTAGAAGATCTATTGAGATCTTGTGCCCTAAATTTCCCAGACAAGTGGGATGACTAGCTGCCTCTAGCAGAATTCTCGTATAACAATAGCTATCAAGAAAGATGGCTCCATTTGAGGCACTATATGGTCGTCGATGTCGAACTCCATTACACTGGTCTGAACCCGGTGAAAGATGGTTCTTTGGGGTTGACTTGGTAAAAGAAACTGAAGACAAAGTAAAACAAATTCAGAATAACTTGAGAGTTGCTCAATCTCGACAAAAGAGCTATGCTGACAGAAGGCGTCGACCCTTAAGATTTGCTAAGGGCGACCATGTGTATTTAAAGGTATCCCTGATGAAAGGAGTAAATTGTTTCATGGTTAAGGGCAAATTAGCACCTCGCTACATTGGTCCATTCCCAATCATTGACCGATCTGGACAGGTAGTGTACCGCCTCAAACTGCCTGAACAGTTACCCGGGGTACACAATGTGTTCCATGTATCCCAATTGAAGAAGTGTCTTCGAGTACCGGATCAGGTCCAAGATTTTGAGGATGTTGAACTTGAACCTGATCTTAGTTACGCAGAATATCCCATCTGAGTACTGGACCAAAAAGATAGAGTTACCCGAAGGACAACCACCAAGTGGTACAAGGTGCAATGGAGTCAGCATTCTCAAGAAGAAGCCACGTGGGAATCCGAAGACTATCTTATGGAGAACTTTCCTGAGTTTTACGCTTCTCTTTAGACTAGTGGCTAGTAAAAAAGAAGTGTGCTCTAAAGTGGATGAAAATGTAACTGAAGACATGTGCTTAATGTACATGTATGTTTATAATGAGATGTTCTTCCCCAAACACTTGTCTTGTGAAAAAGCTAATGATAGATTAGCTTGACACATTTCCTTTTCCATTACTTACCCTAAGGCTTTAAATCTCGTGGACGAGATTTCTTTAAGGGGGAAGGGTTGTAACATCCCTGATGTTATGGATACTAAAAACTGGATCATGTCATCATAAGCATTGCATAGCATATTTGTTAAGCACATCCGGATGCATCAACTTAAAATAAGTTTATTTTGGTTGATTGTGCTTAGGAAATTAAAGTGTGTTCATGTTGTGAAGTGATGCTTGTGATGGTTGTATAATCCTTAGTTATGGAGGGTTATGAGAAAATATGGGAGAAAACCCTAATTTTAAAACCCTAGCTTTTACCCCCTTTTGTGTAATTTAAAAACTAAGAAAAATTTGGGGATGAGTTTAAAAGAAAAGTTGTAGATCTTGTCAAGATGTACAACTTTGGTGCTTTGAGTTTTTGAAGTTTCAATGCAAAATTCAAAGTAATTTTGAAAATACAGATTTCCAAAAATTGCCCCCTTTTCGAATTTGAATCTCTAATTCAAAATTCATTTGGAATCTTGAAAAGTGACCATAATGAAAGTTGTAGAGCTTATTAAAAGGAACAACTTTTATTTTGGGAATTTTTCAAGTTATTGAGGAAAATCAAAAGTAATTTTGGAATTTCTATTCTGATCAAATTCAAATTGGAATTGTCCCCAATTTGGAATTTGAATTTCAAACTATTTTACTCAAATTCATATCTTTCCACTCAAAATTGGCTCTGGATCCTTAAATGAGTTTTGTAGAGTTCAAACTTTTGAACAAACTTTGTTTTGACCAAAATTTGAGTTCTATTCAATATTTTGGAGTAATTTTGAAAGAAGAAAGAAAGGGGGGATAGACTCGTCTACAGTGATCCGATGAGGATCACGGGCGCCTCTGCCGCACAGTCGGAGGGCGTGCAGTGCCGCGCGAGCACCCCGCCACCATGCAGCTGCTTGTTGGTCTGTGTCACCGCGCGACGTGGATGCCTGGGACTTCTCCTCGTCCTTTTGAGCACACCGTGCGGCCAACCTCGAGGTCCCTTGCCTCTACGACCGAAACTACCCGACGAAGCTCCAACACCCAATACACCCTGCACGTGACCTCTCTGTCCAATTCGAGTTCCCTATCACCTTCACCATCTCCTTGCGAACCCAACGCACTCCCAGGAATGCTCTCTGCCCCACTCAATCACCCGGACGCCATCTTTCTTCCCCAACTCCGACCGGAACCGCCGTCGTGAGCCCTCTCCGTGTCCAAGCCATTCTCGAAGGTATCACGCCCAGCTAGCAGGTGTTTTCACTTCCCCTCGTCACCCAGGAGCTCATGCGCTTGCTTTTATTCTTTGGACGCGAGCGGGTTCACCGAAACAGCCTCACCGAGCCCAGAGCGCCCGCCTGGAGGACCTGCTACCGTCGCCAGCGCCTTAGGCTCCCCCTCCGAGCCCTGCGATGTGAGCAACACACTCCCCACCCTCTCTGGAAGCTCTCTAACTCGTTAGTTCGCGCTCTACCAGGCTCTTGTGGCCGGTCTATGAGCGACCCGAGACGCCGTCCGCCATGTGCGTAGCCGGTGGGGAGAGAGAGGGGTAGAGCGTGCATAGGTGGTAGCAATGGAGGCGTGAGGTCAAGGGGGAGCCGCTCCGCATCTCCACGCAGGCTGGGACCTCGCGGACGGCGTGCTTGAGCACTGCCGGGCTGGTGGCGAAGGGAGGAAGACAGAGCTGACGGACGGGGCCCGTTCGTCAGTGACCAACAGAGAGGGGAGGGGGTCAGCACGCGAGTGGGCCGGCCTAGGCCGTGGGTGAGCGGGCCGGCCACAGCAACAGTGTTGTTTTTCTTTTTCTTTTAGAATTAAAGAGTGATTTATGTTGGATTTTGTGTCGAAAAATATGTGCAGATCCTAAATTAGTGAAAATTTTTGTATAGGTTCTCTGCAGTGAGTAGAACATAGGAAAAATGCTAGATTCTATTTTCTGATACTTTAAGCATGTATAAAAATTGTGTCCTTTATTTAGTGAATAAAACTTCGATGATTTTTAGGAATTTATCTATATGTCCAAAAATCACCACAATTTGTGAGGTATCTCTGAGTATTACTTGCTGGCTTCACAAAAAGTTTGGTGGCAATTGGATAATGTTTGAATAAAATATTAATATACCCTTAAGTAGTAATTAAGTAATAATCCTACAATAATTAGATCATGATTAGCTTAATTTCCAAATTAGGATTTGAGTGATTTTGGGATTGTGTGATGACCTGAGGTCATTTACCTTAATGACCTTTGGCATTTAATTATTGTTTGGTACAAATGCTTAATTACTCTCATTAATGATTAATTAAGGATTAATCATGATAATTGAGATTAATAATTAGTTAAATAAGAATAATTATAAATTAAGAAAGGTCTTAGATTACTGTTGCAACCTCTTGGGTAAAGACACTTAAGGGGAAAACAACCTTTAAATATTGTTCTAACTTGCATTTATACCGAGAAGGAAAGTTGTACTCAACTAAATTCTTCTTATATGTTGTCATAAGTATATCATGAGCATACATCATTTTGCGTATAGTGCATGTGACCAAAGGAGCGACCGTTGAACCAAACCACGAGGTTAGTGTTCCATTCGAGGAAGTTGGAACCGAGACTTGGAAAGTCTCCGAGGAACCCACTCAGCTCTGCAACCAAGGCAAGCCCCAGATGCATTAACCCTTCCTTGAATGTTTTAAATCTTTTATCACTTGTGAATTACAAATGTTGCATTACGTAGTCAAGAATTGGGTTTAACCTACTTGTTGCATTTACTACCTTGATATTTGTTATCCTGTCCTTGGCACCTGTTTTATTTTAGAATTGCGTAGTGATGCTTAGCCCTGCTTATTAGATAGGTTTTCAACTAAGAAAGTTTGAAGGGTTGTTGTGGAATACTTTTATTGTCAATGATGTTTCAACTTGACACCGGTCGGTGGACTTGCTTTAAGAATGGAGTCTTAAAGTAGTGTCTCCAACTATGTCGATTAAGGACCGGTCCGTTAATGGCCTGCTGGGTTGAGAATTTATAGTACTAGCCACTTGCCCTCGGTAAGCTCGGTCTTGTGATTCCTCGACGAGAGCGGCTACTCGCGCACTGGGCGTGGAGCGATGGCGAGAGTAGTGTGTACCTTTTGGGTATTCTTAACGTCACTACCAAAAGTAGACTTAGTTTTCTAATTCTGATAACGGCACCAAAAATGCCAAACCTATCCCTCATGCCACTTAAGCCAAGTTGTCATCCCCAGCATGACATGAGAGACGCGGTATTGAAATATGCAATTGCTCTTCTGAATAAATAATAAATAAGATCTGCAAGCGCACAGATTAATACCGATGTAGCATTTTAAGCGGGAAGTATTCTAGGTATCGTTATTTATATTTTTACCACTGGGAAGGGATTGCTAAACATCAATGTTGATTATAGAATGGAGTATAGAATTGAGTATCTATCATTGCATGTATAATTGAGAGTATTTATCTATCTCTTTCATACAGGGATAAATGTCACATAAAAGATAGATAAAGTATGAATGGTGACAAAGATAATTAATTTGATCAGCATAACTAGCCACATATAATAATGATAAGCACCTCAACTGATATTCTAGCAAGTCATTAGCATGGAACTAGGATGAACGACAAGAATATTTCCTAAGTTATTCTTTACTATAAATTCTAGCATATCATAGTTAGTGCAATTATACTTGGCAATCATTGCGAGACAGGACTACGCCCATGCATAGTGATATTATCAAGGAAGATGAGAAACATAGCAATCACTCCCCTGTAATAATGTTGTTCTGCCTGCCCTATACATGAGAGGGGGAGTATATAAGAATCAATGGAGCTGTCACTACCACGAACTACCCCGCGATCTGGCATATAGGGTACAATCGCAGATAAATACGGTATAGGCACCACGCCTACACAATGCTTATCATTTACCCACTCTACACATGGATAAACGCTATACGATCCTAAACATGTATATAATTCCAATCTAACTAAGCCAAGCATATAATTATGATAAACTAAGAATAATATAATTGCAAATATAAACAAGTAGAGCAAAGTCATAATCAATATATTGAAGTAGAACAAAGTCATATTCATAATATTGAAGAACAATGATGAACAAATGAAGAACAATAGAGGAATTACCAAGAATCCTCTTGACAGATCCGGAAACCAATCGTAGATTGACTCCTTCTAGTTCTAATCCTATGTAGCTTTGCTAAACTAGAGATCTATTGATGTGGTGGCTCTAGGGCTTGATCAGAGGCTTCTTCTCCCGAGATGGATAAACGAATTAGGGTTTTAGGGCTCTCTCCTCCAGGGGCCAGGGGGTCTGCTTATATCGTCCTTCCAAATGAATGTGGACCGTCAGATCAAATTGACATTAATCGCACGGTTTTCCTTAATCCCATAGGTCGGTGGAGCATGATCCGCGAGGTGGAACGTGATTGGCCTTCAGGCCAGGGCGGGCACCAAAGGGGGGAGGGCGGCCGCCCTGCCCCCGGGCCCGTTCAGTCTCCCGTTCGTTTCAGTGGCTTCTGAACTCTTCTAGATGTTGGATAATTGCGTAGCACGTTAATATCTCTATGTAAACCCAACGTGTGGGTCTTTCCTCCATATTTCCTGATAACCCCCTGCAGAAATAGACAAACACCAAAACTCGTGGAATTCTGTCAGATAAAACCCTAAGTCTGGGTGTCGGTTGCATTTGGATCTTTTTCTTTATTTATTTGTTAGTTATATTTCATACTTAAGGACTGTCAACAAACTCCCCCAAGCTTACCTCTTGCTCGTCCCTGAGCAAGATAATCTCAGCGATGGATCAGAAGTTGTTAGAATGCCTTTAAAAGTTGACGGTACACATGCTTTTAAATGAGGTCTCATCTCTAAGTTAGAGTAAACTGTCAAGACTTAAAACTTACTCATTTTACGTTTCACCATGGGACTTGTAACCGTCACTTCTGTCTTGAGTAGTTAAAAGATAGAACGGTCTAGTCAAGCGCCATGTCTCTTATTCTTGATCAGCTATAGCTCTGGAGTTTTCGTAGATTTTCAAATAAAACTCAGAAATTCCTTTGTATGACTCTCTGAGATCTCTCTTTTGTGGTATTTCTGGATCCTTACCAAGGCAGTGATGGTATATGCCTTCGTATGTAGTATTTAAGGTATAAAGCATAGTGACATTGCCTTCTCTCTCATCCTACCCTAATAAGGCTTTTGATATCTGGAGCTCATAGGTGGGAGATAAAGTATACATACTTACAAGACATTTATTGCATAGTCAAACCATGGATCCAGAGAAACAAGTCAATAAGTCAAATCAAGATGTGCATGTGTGGCGAATGAATGGTGTATGGTGATGATGGTGATAACAATGGTGAAAGTCTAATTCTACTTGTGCTCTTTTGAGGGGATACATACCTTTCTTGCTCTTCTGAAACTTTTTGAGGAGAATGAGATGCTCTACACTTTCTTTGTCTTTCCTCTCAGGTGGGTATCTTGTACCGCTAATTCTACTGTCGGACACTTGTCCATTTTTACCTCTCATCTCACTTTTTTTCTTTTCTTTCGAGGTTCTGGGCACTTGCCCATTTTTATTTCCTCGTATCCTTTTTCTCTTTCTCTTTTTTTTAGAGCACTCATCTCCTGAAATAATATAGCAAGCGGTAGTAACCAAGATAACTTGAGCATTTATTTCACAGGGAAAACAAAAATAGGAGAATTTTTTTGGCTATTCTCTCCCGGATTAGGAGTAGAATACTTTTGGGCGGTTCTGGAGATGGAAGTGAGTGGATATATGTGGATGCGTACTTCCGGAGTAGAAGCAGCATGTGTGAGTGAACATGCAAGTGAATCTTGATTTAACCACATGACAAGCTCCTAAGGGTCTACACAGCTTGACCACATTCAATGCTCATAAGCAGTAAAAAGTAAATGTGTGGCTCAAAGTCTAGCAAGCATGTATATATGGCTGTGGTAGGAATTTAAACTCTTATCATACAGGAACTCATCATGTGATATTTTAAAGATTTTCAAAGATAAAATTCTCCAGAATTCTAGCATTTCTAGGAACAGATAAATAGCAGCTCAACCTTCCCATATCATATCCGTTACTTAGACTTTAGATCAAGTTCTCTTCCCACAAGTGCAGGTTTTAGAGCAAGCTTTAAATTATAACGGTTATGTCTAAACTTGACAGAAAACTTCAAATTTGAAAATTAGGCAGAGCAAATATTCATCATATCCATGCTAGAGTTTTATTAAGATTCAGTTTAGCATAGCCACTTTATTTATTTATTAAGCACATTAAGCAAAAGATATATATAAGCACAAAATCTTTATTTAGTTTTTCATGGTTATGCATATTTTTATTTTAGTATAGTATAAGTATAAATGTAGATAGAAATACTTAGCAGGATAAATGGGGGTGCTCTCCCCCAAGCTGAATTTTGACGTAATTTCTTCTGATGTAGCTAGCAGGTGGCCGAGGTGTATTTGAAAGTCGGCAGCACCCTGACAGCGATTAGGATGTCCTCCGTCTGCTAGTCTTCTTGATCCTTGAATTATGTGGAGCTCAAATAGACATCAAAGCTTTGTGGAACTGATTATGTGTTAGCATAAATATCTAGCCTTTATCATGTTGAGTCTCCTCAATAAATGTTACTTTCTTTAGTAGGATCACAATCTTATTTTTATATTTTTATTTTTATAGAGCAGAAAAAAATATTTATTTTATTTTTATGCCACCACAGTGAATGTACTTATGGGTTTTATGCCACTCGTATACTCACATGGGGCTTACTGTTTTTAACATTTTTATTTTCTTTTTAGGATAGTATAAACCTGATTAACTAAGCAAACCATTTTAAATAATTGAAAGGAAAAGATAACTACTAAGTTTACCTCTTGGCAAGACGTTCGGTGTTTTTAAGTCCTCCGAACAGGACTCTCTATTTTCTCAGTCGTCCTGGGATTCGTTGGATGGCGTAGTCGGTGGTTCCGGCGGTGCCTCCTCTTCGTGTATAACTATCTTCTCTTTCCACACCTGACTCAGTGCTACGGTCTCCTCAGGATAGTTCTATTCAAGCTGTATGTTTTCAGACCTTACCACTTCTCCTTCGTAGTTTGTCCATCCGTCCTTGATGATTTGCCTCCTCTGGTTACGGTTGCGTCGTCTTCTTCTTGTCCTGACCTCCTTAGAGTCTTCAATTATATAGTTAGGGTTAGTAAAATAGCGATGTACCTTCTCCGAGGGGAAGTGCATGTGAACTTCTCCGGTCCTAATGTAGATGATTGCTTTAACGGTGCTGAGGAATGGTCTCCCAAGGATGATGGGTGGATCGTACTCGTCTTCTCCCATGTCAATAACCTGATAGTCTGTATGGACAAAATGATCATCTATTTTGATAGGGACATCAGTTACTATACCTTCAACCTTTCGAAATGTCTGATCTGCCATCTGGAGCTGAATGTATGTTGGTTTTAGGGGCATAGTTCCAAACAAGAGCCAATAGGTGACTGCGGCAATTATGTTGACGCCCGATCCGGTGTCGCAAAGTGTCTTGTAGAAGTTGTACCCATTAATGGAGCAATGGATGCTTGGCATACCTGGGTCGTCCTTCTTTGGCAGGAACGGTGACTTAAGTCGACGATCTTGACCTCCTTGAAGTGCAGTGACCATCTTAGCTGACTCGGTCCACACTTGCTTGTTCCTATTCCTCCTGTTGGTCCTCTTCCTTGGTTCATGTCGGGATTGCTCTGGGATTTGTGTAGTCTTGTTCTTGAAGGAAAACGTCTCCTTCATCCCCTTGATGTAGAAACTGATCTTGGTAGCACTAGCGTAGATGACAGCTGCCGAGGTGTTCAGGAATGGCCTCCCTAAGATGACGGGTGCCCTCTCATCATTTCCGGTCTCTATCACCACGAAGTCTGCTGGGTGTACAAGGTACCAACTCGGACACAGAGGTTCTTAAATTTTCCCTTTGGGAAACTTGGCGTCCGATCTACAAGCTGCAAACACATGGTTGTTTCTAATAAAGGATATGTAGAGAATTTTTCATAGAGTACCCTAGGCATAATGTTTCCAATAAACTTAGCGTCCGATTTCGCAGAGTGCATCTAGGAAGTCCACCATGTCGATGGAGATCGGGATGACAGGGCGTCCTGGATCGCCTCTCTTGACCGGCAGAAGGTCAGTAGTAATTTCTGCAACGGGGTTACTCCAGTAGTTACCTGTATCAAACATGTCTATAGGATTTGCAGATTCTAATCCTTCCGGTTGTGATGGTATACCGGGGTTAGTAGCAGGAACAGCAGCAACTATTTGATTTAACTGAGATTCAATCATTTTATTAAAGCTAATTTAATTCTTGATGGCAGTAGAGAAATTATCCATTCTATTATTTATATTTTCTAGCATTTTATCATTAGATGCCAATTTCTTAGATAGGTTATCCATTAGCTTCCCTTGATTAGACACTAACCTCTCAGAGGTGGAAAATTATTATTATTATTGTAAGAATTGTTACCTTGATAATTACCTGAGTAGTTAGGCCTCTGCTGATTCCAACCTTGAGTTTGTTGATGACGGTTGTAATTGTTGTTGTTATTGTTGATGTAGTTCACGTCCTCAAGCATCTCAGGGCAGTGGTTGCCTGCGTGTCCAGTATCTCCACACTCCTCACAAGTCATGTGAGAGTCGTAGACGTGCATGACTTCTTTCTTATCTCCAGCTCTATCATCGAGCTTTTTCATGAGCAGGTCTACCTTGGCAGACAGTATGTCTACCTCCTTGAGCTGATGCATACCTCCACCTCTCTTGCGTGTCTAGGTCCTTTCTTCATTCCAGCCTTGGTTGGACGCCATCTTCTCCACAAGAGCTGTGGCTTGTGATATGGTGAGTGATAGGAATGCTCCTCCAGCTGCAGCATCCATGGTCTCTCGGGCACTATTGCCGAGCCCATGATAAAATGTCTGCATCAGTAGCTAGCTCTCCATTCCATGATGGGGATATTCTAGGACGTAGTCTTGGAAGCACTCCCATGCTTCTGGAACGGATTCATCATGTTGTTCCTGAAAACTTGTAATTTTCCCATGGAGAGCATTGGTCTTGCCCATGGGAAAGAACTTAGCCAGAAAGTTCGTGGAGCAGAGTGCCCACGTAGTATTCTTCTCTTTTGTAGCGTAGAACCACTGCTTCGCTCTCCCCAATAGTGAGAATGGGAAGAGGCGAAGTAGTATAGCATCTCCGGGGACTTCTGATATGGTGAATGTGCTGCAAATCTCCAGGAAGTGTTGGAGATGAGCACTAGCATCTTCATGTGCCTTCCCACAGAACTGATTGGATTGCACCATGTTGATAAGTCCAGGCTTGAGCTCAAAGTTGTCGTCGATCTCGGCAGCAGGTCCAGTGCGGATGTTGTCCGTAGTGGGAGCTGAGAACTCACGGATCGATTTGTTCGCCATGACTTCGAACTCTGAAGAAAAGTTCCGGGTGAAACTTCGGTGATCTTCTTGATTGGATGAAGTTTCGTGCTGAAGTGTTAACGTTCTCTTCTTGAGCTTGGCTCTTGTTTTTCTGAATAATGCTTCGGGATTGTCAACAAAATTTCCTGGAAGATGTCTTCTATTCATACTGTATGAGAGAATTGATAATCTCAATCATATTAGTGATGCGAATGATGACTCAAAATTCCATATTCATTCCTGATTAGTAATCAACCTTTCCCAGCAACGACGCCAAAAATGCTTGTTGGGCATTCTTAACGTCACTACCAAAAGTAGACTTAGTTTTCTAATTCTGATAACGGCGTCAAAAATGCCAAACCTATCCCTCATGCCACTTAAGCCAAGTTGTCATCCCCAGCATGACATGAGAGACGCAGTATTGAAATATGCAATTGCTCTTCTAAATAAATAACAAATAAGATCTGCAAGCGCACAGATTAATACCGATGTAGCATTTTAACCAGGAAGTATTCTAGGTATTGTTATTTATATTTTTACCACTGGGAAGGGATTGCTAAACTTCAATGTTGATTATGGAATAGAGTATAGAATTGAGTATCTATCATTCCATGTATAATTGAGAGCATTTATCTATCTCTTTCATACAGGGATAAATGTCACATAAAAGATAGATAAAGTATGAATGGTGACAAAGATAATTAATTTGATCAGCATAACTAGCCACATATAATAATGATAAGTGTTGACGGTCCTTAAGTATCTAATTTAATCATCAAAAAATAAAGAAAAGGATCCAAATGCAACCAACACTTAGACTTAGGGTCTTTTCTGACAAAATTCCATGAGTTTTGGTGTTTGTCTATTTCTGCAGGGGGTTTTTAGGAAATATGAAGGAAAGGCCCACATGTCGGGTTTACATAGAGATATTAATGTGCCGTGTAATTTTCTATCAACTAGAAGACTCCAGAAGCCACGGGAACGAACGGGAAGCCTAGCGGGCTCGGGGGCAGGGCGCCCGCCCTCTCGCCTTGGGTGCCCGCCCAGCTACAGGAGCCAATCAGGTTCAACTTCACGGATCATGCTCCACCGACCTAAGGGATCAAGGAAAACCGTGCGATTAATATCGGTTTGATCCAAGGGCCCACGTTCACTTGAGGGGACTATATAAGCAGGACCCCTGGCCCCTGGAAGAGGCACCCCTTCATCCTTATTCATTATTCATAGACAGAGCAAAAGCTAGGGTTTGGAGATGAGAGCTCTCCTCTCATCTCTAAACTAGAGTAGATCTAGATAGTAGTGAGATGGAGAGCGAGGGAGGATTGGAGGAGAGGCCGGCCTGTCGGTTCTTCCTCTGGTTGTACTTCGCCATGATTAAGCTCTAATCAAGCTTGCTCATGGGATGACTCTGGTAATGTACTTCTATTTCATTATGCAATTACTATCAATGTATGTTCTGGTTCACAACTCTTTTGAGTACTTTAATCTATAGGACGCTATAGGTGAGAGTTGTAGTATAGGTGTAAGCGTGGTGCTTAGACCTAGATTACTTGTGGATATCCCCTGTCTAGCTGGATCGTGTGGTAGGCCACGTAGGTGACAGCTACGTTGGTCCCCTGTAGTCCACCTCCCGTTAGCAGGACTGGTAGGGTTTATCGGCCTATGGATAAGCATCCTTTGTGGTGTATTCTTATCACGTGGTTCGTCCCACACATATACATACCCCTTTGAAGTAGAGAAACCATAGTTATCCTCTCTATTCTCCTACCATCGCCCATATACTAGATTGCTCTACTCTCTACTCTATATTTACCCATTGTTATCTTACCTTTAATATTGTTCTTATTCAATTCTACCATCTTTCCTATTTACACCTACCTATCTATCTAGGTTAAGTTAGAGCGTAGATCAGTTCTCCTGTTTCCCTGTGGATACGATAAAACCTTTAACCGGGTAAAAGCTACAATGGTAGAAGGAGAGCTAAGCCATATAGAAAATTCTAACACCTCCCCTTTCCTGATCACAAGTTCTAAATGGCTAGAATGTGTAGAATGGATGGACAAGGAAGAAGCCTTAATGGATTCTGACCTTGACTCAATTTCAGATGTTGAGTCTTTAACTCCCCTTGAATATGAGATTCATCCATATATAGAAGAGGACCTAGGCAAGACCAATCCAAGAGAAACTGTGAACATTCAGATTAGAGACGAAGATAACATTAATGAGCATGGAATTTATTTCATAGCCACTTCGTTTACTCTCATATGCAACATCTTCCCAATCTATTAGTCTCTCCAACATCACCACATTCGAGATCTCCAACCCCCTCTTCCTTTCTATTTATAAAAACCTTAAAAGGGCGGTTGTCGATGCATATGTCTATAATAAATATTGCAGATCTCGTTGAGTTGATATAGGTCAGCGTTGGAGGGGAAACCACTTTGCCGACATAAATTGATGGTTTCCCAAGGACAAGCTTAGTGTCCTAAAATAAGCACTGATCAGATCGTAACATGAGCTTTTAATTATTTGCAACATTACCTTGTGTATTGAGCATATAAGGATAATTGTAAAAAATTCCTTCGGGTATTCTTGTCACTAACCTTTCCAGGATTGGAGCAAGAAGATCGGATGAATGACAAGCACAAGGTATGTCCAACCAATCATCATACAACACTGAATTAAATTCATCCAAACTTGAATTTTGCAAAATTCAAGCTTGGGGAGTACTTTACATAAAAACATCCTTTTCCATGTTGCTATGTTGGTTGTCCCTACCTTTGAGACATGCTCAATTTGTTAAATACTAATCACACTACTTCATCTCCACTTGAGTAGATCTCTATAAATGCTCTCATGCTACCTTTATTTTCTTTAGTATATGTTTAGGTTTGGAGTAGTTTCATTTATCTCTTAATTAAGCATGGTGCTTAGTTTAGGAATGATGATCTTACTTCCAAGGGATTTTAAAGTAAGCATGGTGCTTGAGTTAAAATGCCCTCCTAAATCAAATTAGACATGGTGTCTAGGTTTATTTTTGTGCCGATAGTATGCTATAGTAGATATTGGATATTTTGTTGGACTAACCCCTGCAGGAAAACTTTCAATATCGACCTGGGAAGTCCTGAGATAAACTCATATTGGAGACAAAGACAGAGACACATGGAGTTTAACAATTTACACAAGGAAGGCATAGCTCACAAGAGATGATCCATGGAGGGTGCCACAAACACGATGCACAACCGCTAAGAAAGGAAAGCTTCCACAAGGTGATACTGTACCATCACTCTTCAAGTAAGGTAACATCTTAAGGTACTTGACTATCACTTTTATAAGCTTCTCCTTGGTTCTGGTGTTCACATGAATAAAAGAGACAAACATGTATCATTTACAACTCTAGATTAACCAACCCAATCGATTCAATATATTTACAACCCACACTCCTAATCATATGAACTAAAATATTGCACACGCAATCTTTGGAAGATATGTACAAAAAAAACATGAGTATAGATAGATTATCTTTCCATTAGGTTGAGCGATCTGATCTGACAAATGCTTTAAATGCTACACTCATGATCTTATTATCCATCAACTTTGTCTTGCTCACTATGCTTAAGGTTAGAGAAGAACAAATACACTTTTGGTTCTGTTGGTGTTTTCCACCAACTGGGCCCATGCACTTGATCTCTGCCTTGTCTATATGAGCAGGTACACTTCGAGCAAAATAAGAAGGAGTTTTACAACTCCCAGACTCCACCAAGTGAAGAACCTGGATCTACGAGCACAAACACACTGGAGATACTGGACACTCAGGCAATCACTGCCCTGAGATGCTTGAGGACGTAAACTACATCAACAACTACTACTACTACAACCGTCCTCAACAAAATCAAGGTTGGAATCAATAGAGGCCTAACTACTGAGACATGTTTGACGCAGCTTGCAGATCGGACACTAAGCTTTCCAAAGGGAATATTGAAGAACCTCTATGTCCGAGTTCGTACCTTGTACGCCCAGCAGACTTCGTGGTGATAGAGACTGGTACTGATGAGAGGATACCCATCATCCTAGGGAGGCCGTTCCTGAACACCTCGGGAGCTGTCATCTACGCTAGTGCTGCCAAGATCAAAATCAAGGGGAGGAAGGAGACGTTTTCCTTCAAGAACAAGACTATACAAATCTCAGAGCAATCACGACATGAACCAAAGAAGAGGACCAACAGGAGGAACAGGAACAAGCAAATGTGGACCGAGTCAGCTAAGATGGTCACTGCAGTTCAAGGAGGTCAAGATCGTCAACTTAAGTCACCGTTCCTAACCAAAAAGAATGACCTAGGTATGCCAAGCATCCAGTGCTCCATTAATGGATACAACTTCCAGAAGACACTTTGCGACACCGGGTCAGGCGTCAACATAATGGCTGCAGTCACCTATCAGCTCCTGTTCAGAACCATGCCCCTAAAACCGACATACATTCAGCTCCAGATGGCAGATCAGACATTCTGAAAAGTTGAAGGTATAGTAACTAATGTCCCTATCAAAATAGACAATCATTTTGTCCATATAGATTTTTAGGTTATTGACATAGGAGAAGACGAGTACGATCCACCCATCATCCTTGGGAGACCGTTCCTCACCACTATTAAAGCAATCATCTACATTGGAACCGGAGAAATCAACATGCACTTCCCCTCTGAGAAGGTACGCTGCTATTTTAATGACCCTAACTATATAGTTGAAGACTCTAAGCAGGTCAAGACAAGAAGAAGACGACGCAACCGCAACCAGAGGAGGCAAATCATCAAGGACAGATGGGCAGACTACGAAGGAGAAGTGGTAAGTTCTGAAGACATACAACTTGAATAGAACTGTCCTGAGGATACCATAGCACCGAGTCAGGTGTGGAGAGAGAAGATAGTTATACACAAAGAGGAGGCGCTGCCGGAACCACTGACTACGCCATCCAGCGAATTCCAGGATGACTGAGAAAACGGAGAGTCCTGTTCGGAGGACTTAAAACACCGAACGCCTTGCCAAGAGGTAAACTTGGTAGTTATCCTTTTCCTTTCAATTATTTAAAATAGTTTGCTTAGTTAATCAGGTTCATATCATCTTGAAAAGAAAATAAAAATGTTAAAAATAGTAAGCCCCATGTGAGTATGCTCATGGCATAAAACCCATAAGTACATTTATAGTTAGTGCAATTATACTTGGCAATCATTGCGAGACAGGACTACCCCCATGCATAGTGATATTATCAAGGAAGATGAGAAATATAGAAATCACTCCCCTGTAATAATGTTGTTCTGCCTGCCCTATACACGAGAGGGGGACTATATAAGAATCAATGGAGCTGTCACTACCACGAACTACCCCGTGATCTGGCATATAGGGTACAATCGCAGATATATACGGTATAGGCACCACGCCTACACAATACTTATCATTTACCCACTGTACACAAGGATAAACGCTATACGATCCTAAACATGTACATAATTCCAATCTAACTAAGCCAAGCATATAACTATGATAAACTAAGAACAATATAATTGCAAATATAAACAAGTAGAGCAAAGTCATAATCAATATATTGAAGTAGAACAAAGTCATATTCATAATATGGAAGAACAATGATGAACAAATGAAGAACATTAGAGGAATTACCAAGAATCCTCTTGACAAATCCGAAAACCAATCGAAGATTGACTCCTTCTAGTTCTAATCCTATGTACCTATGCTAAACTAGAGATTTATTGATGTGGTGGCTCGAGGGCTTGATCAGAGGCTTCTTCTCCCGAGATGGATAAATGAATTAGGGTTTTAGGGCTCTCTCCTCCAGGAGCCAGGGGGTCTGCTTATATAGTCCTTCCAAATGAATGTGGACCGTCGGATCAAACCGACATTAATCGCATAGTTTTCCTTAATCCCTTAGGTTGGTGGAGCATGATCCGCGAGGTGGAACGTGATTGGCCCTCAGGCTAGGGCGGGCGCCCAAGGGGGGAGGGCGGGCGCCTGCCCCCGGGCCCGTTCGGTCTCCCGTTCGTTCCCGTGGCTTCTGGACTTTTCTAGATGTTGGATAATTGCACAACACGTTAATATCTCTATGTAAACCCGACGTGTGGGCCTTTCCTCCATATTTGCTGATAACCCCTGCAGAAATAGACAAACACCAAAACTCGTGAAATTCTGTGAGATAAAACCCTAAGTCTGGGTGTCGGTTGCATTTGGATCCTTTTCTTTGTTTATTTGTTAGTTATATTTGATACTTCAGGACCATCAACAGTACCCTCCTAGCAAATGGGCTAGACGGTGGAGTATTGTGCTCTCGGGTGCCGCGAACTCGGTCAAATCTTGGGAAAGCTAGATTTGGGTTGACATATGCAAGATTCGGTTCTACATATGTCGGGTGGTTAGGAACTCCAGCTGGATTGCTAAGCGGTTTGAATCGTTGTTGCTCCCCGATTGGGAGACTCAATTGCTTTGACCATCATCATAGTTATATGCAACTAAATTAAGAAATGGGGAAAGGGAAGTGTCTCATGGAGTTTGGATCCCAATTCCCAGACTCACAGCGACATGTTGCTATGGCCATCGGATGAATGACACTTTTGTTAAGAATTAGGGATTCACATGCTTATCTGTGAAAAGCAACTAGATAAACTGTCCTCAAATTCCTCGGCCTCTCGAGGCGACCGATTCGTGGCTAAAACTTGAAAGTAAGGATCCAATATTCGTAAGCTTTTATACAAAACAACTCGGTTCCTTGCTCAACCACTCCTTGTCTACCCTAAACCTGCATTCCTAAGTTCTCCTCTTTTTTCCGCCAGGTAAGTCTTGTTGAGTACTCCCGTACTCAGGGTTTTATAACCCCTGTTGCAGGTGAGGCACAGGAGCCAACTTGCTTCGGACCCTGTTGCGTGACCGTCGTCGAGGTTGACGACGATGAGGAATGAAAGTGACCCGTGGGTTGGGTCAGAAAGTTGTAATCTTTGTAATATGGTTAAGGTTGCTCCATTAAACATGGTTTGTAATAACACTTTATCTAAGTCCTACTTTGTTGAACTACTTCTGTAAATTAAGTTATGTAATGCTTCCACTGTTTTACTCTGAAATGCTACTTTGGCTATGTATTGTCTGTGATACGGCAATGTCTTTGCAATGAATGATCCTGGTGTTAATGTGGTCACTTGCTATCTTGTAAGGGCGAGAAGAAGAAGTTCTCGTTAATTGATCACTGCTAGTGGTCAGGATGAGTTCCGTTATTACGCCACAGGTAGGAGTGGAATGGGTGTCCTAGGATGCTCATCGGGCTTCTATAGTAGATGGATCCTCGGCATCATTGTCTGAGGTCTTTGGGACAATGACAGGTGTCGGTGAGCCCAACTACTTAGGAGGTTCTACCACATCTAGTGCTAGATCGTGTGCTTGAAGTATCATTCTTCGGGAGAGTATGGACGGAGACTGTGTTGATGAAGTGGCATGTTTGGTGCGTGCCTGAGGTACGCTGACCCGGAATTGGATCTATCAGCGTAGAATCTATGAACAATAGATGTGCATGATGCAAGGCCAGCGCAGCTGAGTTCTGCAAGCTGTGAGGAAACACCAAGTATTGCCCAATCTTAGTGAACGGTCCATCCTTCTAGGGTAGCGATGATCGTTAGATCTGTTTCCAACTGTTCGTGTGTAGTGACATGAGTTGATTGAGTAGATCCATGACAATCAATTGGCGTTGTCGATCTGCTTCCTGTTGTAGCGGGAAAGCAGAGGACATGTTGTCAGCATGGTTAGAGACGTTGTTGGAGTGACGGTGGTCGCAGCCAACGTGGTCCGGGCCGCACCCGATGTCGTTGAGGGATGAATCAGCACAAATTGGATCTGTATTTCTTCCATGGTCGTGGCAGTGAAGCAGCCAAAACTAGTCTAGGTGATTTGATCGACAGTGAACATGAGGCCTCCTCCCACAGACGCGGAAGCGGGGATGATGACCATCTTGTTCGTCTAGGAAGCCATATACACACCCCCTACCTAGCGCACCACTATCGATGAAAGCTGGTCGACAGTATACCTTAGGGTATACCCACGGTAGTAGTTTATCGGGAGATAGGTGCGCAAGCTACGAACTTGATGGTAATGCAAGACACAGACAAGGAATTTATCTAGGTTCGGCCACCGTGAGGGCGTAATACTGACATCCTGTGTCTGATTGTATTGGTATGAGGTGTAAGGAATTGATCTGAGGGGATCCCTTGCCCCCACTTATATAGTCTGGAGGGCAGGTTACAAATCTAGAAGCTAATCCTAGTCGGTTACAATTGCTATAGATAGTACGATATCAATTCCTATTCTAACCGATCAGGATCTTGCTTGATCTACACGTCATGTCTCCTTGCGCAGAACTCCGAGGAGATAGATCAAGCTACGAATCGTCTTGTAGTGGGCCAAATCCCTCGGCCCAAGTCTAGTCGTAAGGGTATAGGGGTTTTGTGGGGGTATAAACCCCTATACCCTTACTGCTAGACGGGCCATGAGACTTGGTCCATCACGAGATAGTTCGAGGCTTGATCCAACTGCTCGGAGTTTCACACAAGGAAACAAGACGTGGAGATCAAGCCAGATTCTAGTCGGTTAGAATAGGAATTGATATCGTGTTATCTATGGCAATTGTAACCGACTAGGATTAGTTTCTCGATCTGTAACCCTGCCCTCTGGACTATATAAAGACAGGCAAGGGACCCCCCTAGATCAACTCATCTCAACTCAACACAATCCACAGCAATACAATCACACACAGGGCGTAGGTATTACGCCCACACGGCAGCCGAACCTGGATAAAATCCTTGTCTGTATCTTGCGTCACCATCAAGTTCGTAGCTTGCGCACCTGTCTGCCGATAAACTACTACAGTGGGTATACCCCAAGGTAGACTGCCGACCAGCTTTTGTCGACAGTGGCGTGCTAGGTAGGGGGTGTGCGTACAGCTTCCCAGACGAACAAGATGGTCATAGTCCCAACTTTCGCGGCCGTGGTTGAATGTCTCACGTTCACCGTCGGGCAGATCACTTGGACAACTCGCGGCGACGGCCTTACGACCACGACTCTAGAAGAAACCAAGATCCAACCTGGGACAGCAGAGGCGTCGACTCCAATCACGCCGACTCTGAGGACTCAACCTCCGCTCCCTCGCTACAGGGCAAAGCGAGTCGACAACTCGGATCTTCTTCAAGCCCTCGATCGCGCCGACCACAAACTTGTCGAAGCCTCCAACCTGGTGGATTCAATTTCACGCAAGCCCGATCAGGCGACAACATCAAATTTTTTCGACTTCCGTCGACCAACTCGTGTCGCCACGCACGAACGACTGGAGACATCCCTGATGATAACATCGACCACCACGGGACGGACTGTCAAGCTCAAGACAGCCTCCCCAGACCCGAACTTCCCTCATGGTCTGAGGAACGCAGCCGATCAGTTTTCGCGGCACACCCAATCCCTATTCGGGAATATGGGCTCGTCGCCGAGCCGGAACAGGCGAGTAGCCTGTCACTTCGTCAATATGGTCTCCATCCACACTTTGCCAGAAGACAAGTCCAGCCGTACAAACTCCAGCACAGGGTCTGTCCCTACCGAGGTTCTACACCCCTAGGACGAAGACTACGACTTAGATCTACCACCATACCCCCTGGGGTTTTCTCGCTTCCCAGTCTTTCCACCCTGACAAGGCGACCTGGTTCTCAACGTCAGCAATGACGAACCAGTTGTTGAAGGCGAAACCGACGAGCAAAGACAGCAGCGAGAGCAGCTCAACACCGACCGAGCCCAATGACGAGCAGACGAGGAGCGACAACCTTGGCGATGCTTTCGACATGGTTGAAAATCAGCAGGTCTACAAGACACCAAGCGCTATTGTGGCTGTCGCCATGGCAAACTTAGATCGCCTTCACGACACTCCAGAATATCAGGACATTCGAACCAACATACGAGCGCATCTGATCACGGCCATGGGACAGACCGCTACTCTGCTCAAAAGGGTCCAAGCCGTCACCTATATGGAGGTCACCTCTGACCAGACTCATTGCAGCCGCACCTCACCGCGATTCGGCGGGTACCATCGCAGCCGTTCACCTATCAATAATCGAAGGAGGGACACCCATCGCGACAATCATGGTTGGGACGCTAGCAGTTACCACGAACAAAGACGTGGACATGGTCAGGAGGTGAACCAAGACCGAGACCTATGACACAACATCCCTCCTAACGATGTCCGTGAACGCATCAACAGGCGCATTATGGAACGAGCAGTACATGAAAATGTGCGACGCATCAAATACGATGCAGCACATGGCCCCTCGGCCTAAGGCAGTTCTCCTCACACCTTCGCTAAGTCGTATGGCCTCGCAACTTCAAGCTTGGGAAGCTTAAAAAGTACGATGGCAAGGAGAATCCCGAGAACTAGATCACTCTTTACGAGATCGCAGTCCGATCAGCTGCAGGGGACGAGCATGTCATGGCAAACTACTTCCCGGTCGTCCTCGACCAAGCTGGCCACCAATGGCTCCTCTGTCTACCCGAGGACTCTTTCGATTCTTGGGAAGAATTGCGCCAGGCGTTCATTGATAATTTCATCGCTACCTACGAGCAGCCTGGAAACAAATACGACATCGAAAGGACAAGGGACAGGAAGAATGAGCCCTTGCACGATTACATCCGATGCTTCTCGGATATGCGCCTCAAGATTCCAAAGATTTCCCACGATGAGGCAATATCGACCTTCATCAAGGGCCTACGCTTCAACGAAGCGTTAAGAAGCAAGCTACTACGCAAAAGGCCGACCACGGTCGCTGAGCTCCTCGCCGCGGCCAAAAACTACGTGTTGACGGTCCTTAAGTATCAAATTTAATTATCAAATAAACAAAGAAAAGGATCCAAATGAAATCAACATCTAGACTTAGGGTTTTATGTGACAGAATTCCATGAGTTTTGGTGTTTGTCTATTTCTGCAGGGGGTTATCAGGAAACAAGGAAGAAAGGCCTACATGTCGGGATTACATAGAGATATCAACCCACCGCACAATTTTCTACCATCTAGAAGACTCTAGAAGCCACGGGAAGGAAGCGGAGCCCGAAAGGGGCCAGGCCCAGGGCGCCCGCCCTGAGGACCTGGGCGCCCGCCCCCCTCTGGACTCCGTTCCGGACTCTCTTCGCACACGACGTTCCACCGACCTATTGGATCCAGAATAACATAGTACCACCTCGCCTATCGACCCAAAAACACATAGAAGGGGAGGACTATATAAGGAGACCCCCTCTGGCCCCTGGAGGAGACAAGAAATTATCATAGAGATTGAGGGGTGCCCTCGAAGGAAAACCTCTTCTCTAAATAATATTTCTTTTAGGCTTAGCAACCAATGTAAAGTAGAAATAGATCTTCTAGTTTCTACCAGATTGAGAGAGATAGAGTGGAGGTGTGGATCGGAGGAAGGCCGGCCTGTCGGTGTCTACTCCGAGTTGTACCTACGGGATCAAGTCTCCTAACCCGAGGCTTGCTTCTAAGATTCTTCAGTAATTCGACTTCTAATACTAGTAAGTTCTTGTTTTATTGTTCTTTGGTTTATGAGTTTACTTTAATCCTCTTCCGGTTGAGTATTAGAGTAATCACTTGCTAGCGTAAATGTGGTGTTTAGGCTAGGGTACTCATAGATATCCCCTGACTAGCTGGACCGTGGTAGTAGCGAGGAACGTGACATTTCCGAGTTACCTTTGTAGATCACATCTCGTTAGCAGGACGGGTAGGTTTATAGGTGCGGGTCGAACATCCTTTGTGTTGTCTAGATTCCGTGAGCCTCCCCAATAGAACAGTAGATCATCCTTACCAAGGTTAGAACGAGACTACGGTTGCAGTCTTCTCTATACATCACTCACATCGAGAGACATTCTTTGTAGCCTAAAGGGATAGTAGCAATAGATTTGGTTAGTCAGATGCACCCTTTCTCCCAGTGGTAAAAATATAAATACGATACTCTAGAAAACCTCCCGGGTGAAATGCTCACCGATATCCGTGCGCTTGCGGATCATTTTCTAATTGCGTTACCAAATATCAACAAGCATTTCTGGCGCCGTTGCCGGGGAGAAAGACGGTTTGCTGAGATAACTTTGAATCTTGCTAATATCTTGTATTATACTTTTATACTTTTATTCTTTTATCTTTTTGTTTTTATCTTTAGGGATAACTCAAATTCCATACTTATTATTAAATTCTTTGCACCTTCGGAGACCAGCCATAGACCATGGGAGTCAACACGTCCTGCCCCTAATTATGATCTGTGTCCGGAGTTGATTGCAATAGGTCAAAACCAACCCTTTTCTATAGCTGAGGTCCTATCTTTTAATCAAGAAGATAATGCACTTTTAGCTACACCTAGGGAATCTGTTAATCTTTCTATAAATTCTGGTTTAGACCTAGCCCTACAAGACCATGTTTTTCCTGAATATTTTCACATTGGTCTTAATTATATAACCTTTGGTAGAGTCCTTCTTTCTTTATCTATTAGTAAAGGAAGGTATGTCTTCATTCGTGGACATCCTTCTTGTACTAGTCTTCATAGAAAAATCTTAGAAATAGAGAAGGAATCATCTCCCAGACAAGGAAAGGAAGTTTCAATAGCCAATTTCCAAACATTTCAAACCCATAATTCGGCTATCCACACCTTCCTTGAGCTTAATAAATTCTACTATGCTCTTTCTCTTAAACCTCCCGATAATCATATGAATCTCTCTAGACATCCCATGCATAAGAAGGAGGATCGAGAAGAGCAACATCAATGGCTAGAGGGCATTAAAAATCCATGTGCTATCACCATTGAATGGATAGATAAAACAAACTTGAGAGACAATCCTAGAGGAATTTTAAACATTCATGAAGAATCATCCTTGGAGTTTGAGAATGAGAGAAACAACAGTGAGCATGGAAGTTATTTCATAAATACCTCACCCAGTCCTTGCTCATATAAAACATCTCTCCAATCAATTTGTCTCTCCATCCTTACCACATTTGAGATCTCCAACCCCCTCTTCTTTTCTATTTATAAAAACTTTAAAAGGGCGGTTGTCGATGCATATGTCTATAATAAATATTGCAGATCTCGTTGAGTTAATTGATGGTTCCCCAAGGACAAGCTTAGCGTCCTTAAACAAGCACTTATCAGATCGTAACATGAACTTCTAATTATTTGCAACATTGCCTTGTGTATTGAGCATATGAGATAATTGTAGAAATATTCCTTCGGATATTCTTGCCACTAACCTTTTCAGGATTAGAGCAAGAAGATCGGATGAATGACAAGCGCAAGGTATGTGTTGACACTAGCTAACACCACTTAGATACTAGGTTGTCATCCCTAGCATGGCGCCAGAGTGTACAAAGGTATTTATAAATGTAAAGGCTCTCTAGAAAATAATCTATTCTATCCGCAAGCGCACAGATAAAACACCTCATTGTAGCATTTCACCAGGATAAGTATTCCAGGTATCGTTATTTATAATTTTGCTTAGGGGATCTTAAGAAGATGGAATTAAATCAAAGGGGCAAAATCTATCAAGGCATAGACTAGAGATAAACTTGCAAGAACATGATTACTAATGAGAAACTCGTCACACAGTCACATACTTTAGCAGGGGGTAAACCATAAAGATAATGATAATAAAGTATAAGTTCATGGGATAAAGAGCACAGCGATTAGAAAATAGACTACTCCTCATATATGTAGGTGATGTCGGATTAGCTAGAGAATGGATTCTAAGTCATCTACTAACTACTAAGTCATAATCTACTCTAGTTATCTACAAGATCATGTATAGCATAAAAGACTCTTCATTCATGTATAAGGAACATTGATAAAGTAAATCAGAACATCGCATGACTTACTCCACAATATCGGTTCTGCCTGTCCTATCAACGGAGGGTGGACTATATAAGAATCAACGAAGCTGTCACTATCGCGAACTACCACACAACTTGGCCAATAGGATACATTTGCAGATAAATAACATCTAAGCACCACGCTCACATGTCATCTATCACCTAACTCCCTCACGACAAGAGCTAAGCGCTTTGCAAACTTATACATAAACTCATTATCAATTAGAACTATATCAAATATAGAACTAGAGCAAACTAAGAACATAATAATTAGAGACATAATGCAATTAGAACAATAGAATTAGAGAAAGATATGAATAATACCAATCTTTATTACCGAAGATCTGAATCCAGAGCGTAGTGCTCTACTTCTCTAATTGCTATCTAATCAAACCTCTAAACTTGAAGGATTAGGGAGTAGCTAATTCTAATTCTCTGTGGGAGAGAAGCTCTAAACCCTAACTTTGATGGCTACCTCTGAATAATGATTTCTCCTCTCTCCTCCAGGGGCCAGGGGGTCTGGTTTTATAGTCCCCTCAAGTGAACGTGAGCCATTGGATCAAACCGACATAGATTGTATGGTTTAGATTGATCCTTTAGGTCGGTGGAGTCTTGCCCCGAAGCAGAGTCCTGATTGGCCTCTTGGCCAGGGCGGGCGCCCAAGGGGGGTGGGCGGCCGCCCAGCTCCCGAGCCCGATTCGCGTCCCGTTCGTTCCCGTGGCTTCTGGATCCTTCTAGATTGAGGAAAATTGCGCGGCACGTAATTATCTCATTGTAAACATGACATGTGGGCCTTCTCTCCATATTTTCTGATAAACCCCTGCAGAAATAGATAAACACCAAAGCTCGTGGAATTCTGTCAGATAAAACCCCTATTCTAGATGTTTGTTTGATATTGATCCTTTTTCATGTTTATTTGATTATTAATTTTAGTACTTAAGGACCGTCAACAAACTCCCCCAAGCTTACCCTTTGCTCGTCCCTGAGCAAATAGCTAAACTCAGACGGATCAGGAGTTGCTTCGATGTTTTCCTTCCTGACAGGCACACATGCTTTTATATAAAAATTCTTCCAGATTAGAGTGAAGTGTTATGAAGTTTAGTACCTGCACTTAAGTCTTAAGTAATCGAAAAACAAAATAGTTAAGTCAAGCACTATCCCTCCTGTCTATACTTCACCTTTGTTCTAGAGTTTTTCATAAGTTTTCAAAATAAAACTCAGAGTTCCCAGCAATGATTCTCTCAAGTCTCTCTATATGTAGCATTTGTGGATCCTTACCATGATATCACTTACCTATAGCTAATGGAATATTTAAGTGGAGCTCATAGGAGTGGAAAACAACTCATACATATATTGTCTAATCGAGCCATGGATCCAAAGGAACTCAGCATATAATTAAATCAAGATGTGCATGTGTGGTGGAGTAAATGATAGTGATGGTGAAAATGCAATAGTGTTAATAAATCTTAGTTCTCACTGCTCCTCATATTGCTATCTCTCCTCTTCTTTTTGATCTTTGCTTTGGGAGAACATGGGCTATCTTTTTCTCTCTTTCTTTTTTTTTCAGGTGGGTAGTAGATACCCCTAATTCTACTGTCGGACACTTGTCCATTTTTACCTCTCAAGTGGGCATCTTTGTACCCCTAATTCTACTTCGGACACTTGTCCATTTTTACCTCTCGTCTCACTCTTTTTCTTTCTTTTTCGAGGTTCCCGGGCACTTGCCCCTTTTTATTTCCTCGTATATATTTTTGCATAACCCATGCCTCTTCTGCATTGAATCTTTTTAGAGAGAGAGAATAACAATATTCGGGACAGTGAGTGATAATATTTTTAGCAATTTTAATGATTGGTGATGAATGCTGTGGTAGATGTGTGCAAGTGAATATCTTAATTTAACCACATGAAAAGCTCCTAAGGGTCAACACAGCTCGATCAAACTCAATGTAAATATAGTAAAAGATGTTATAGCAAGTATGGCTGTGGTAGGTTGTTTGTTATGCTAGGAACTCATCATGTGATTTGTAAGTTTTCAAAATAAATCTCCAGAACTTAGTGTAGTAGGAACAAGATAAACAGCAGCTCAACTTTATATCATGCCTTTCTCTTACCTAGACTTTAGTTTTATGCTTTCCAAAGATAGTAATTTCAGTTTTAGTAATTCTCGGAAGAATTCTAATATAAAAGCTAGGTACTTGTAAGTAAGCAAACAGAGCAACTATTCATCATTTCCATCATGCATATTTTTGGTCTTTTTATTTTTTCTAGAGATTAAACTTAGCAGAAAAATAAAGCACACTTATCTACACACTCTTTTTATTTTGTTTTCATGTTTAAAATGCAGCAGATTAAAGCAAGAAAATATTTATTTGGTTTTTTCTAAGTTTTTTCTTTTAAGATAAATTAAATTCTAAGACAAAATAAAATAAATAAGAAGAGCAAATAGAAACTTACTTGATAAATTTAGGGAGGAACTCCCCCAAGCTGGATGTTGACGTCGGTCTTACCCGATGTTCCAGAACCGCATCATGGTTGTGATGTTGTCGTTCATTGTTGTTGTATCTTGTCTTAGCTCTTGTACTGCAGTGGCATGGTCCTGGTTCCATTTTTGTTGGTCTTCCAGGAGTCTTCCATGTTCTGCTTGCGTGTTCTGGATGTCGAGGAGGGTGTTGTCGGTACGAGTGAAGAAAGCAGCGGCCTCTTGATAGTAGTCATTCGTGAAGGCGTAGGAGGCGTCGGAGTATCGTCCTGCATCAAATTGGGGTGGAGGTCTGGATCCTGAAGCTCCATATGGATCAGTGGAGTACCTGCCCGTATAAAAAGGCGGGTTTGTCCACTGGTGATCTTGGCTCTCCGGCCATGTCTCCTCTGTTGGCTCTTGTGGTTGCGCATGACGAGCCCATGGGTCTTGAAGGACTCGTGGATTGTATTCGCAATAATGCAGGTGCGCTGCTTCTTCTGGTCCAGGGTCAGCTCCATACCAAGTGCGTTCTCGGTGAGTGGTTATCCTTTCAGATGCCACTCGTTGTGGAGTTCTCTGGTTCACTGGTGTTGCTGCAATCTCAATCAAAAAGTTTTGCACAGAGTAGAGGCCAAGGTTCGGGTTAGGTAACCGAATCTTGCCTTTATCATCATATAGCATATACATTATATTCCCCTCTTTCTTTAACATCGGAGCTTGTCTAAATGTGTCATAGCCATGATAAATTCTTAATTCTTCTATGAAGTCTAGTGACGAGTTTTCTAGTAAGTGAAGATTAGTGGCTAGACGAGTGATAAGTGAAGTACATCCTACTGGTCCCTGAAGACTAGGTATAGTAAGCCAATGTGAAACTAATAGTATAACAGGTGAAGTGGGTACTTTACTAATAGCAGCATATAAAAGTTGTAAATCTCCTACTCTTACTTTCCTAATATCGTCGCGATAGAAAAGATTGTACCCAAGCCATTTGTGGAACATCCTTAGAGTGGGGTGTTCCATGTCACTGGTTCGGGCTTGACTGTAAAAATTATCTCTAGATATTTCTCTCTAAAACTGGTGTCTCTGAAAATTGGGTAAATCGGAGTCAATGTTCAGGATGCATCTTGAAGAGAAACCAAGATGGTCGCTCAGCTCCCTCCAAGATAACATAATTTCCTATTTAAACATCCGAAAAACAATTCCCCCCCTCATAGTATTGTAAGGTACAAAGAAATTCGAGGGTGAGAAGACGAGAACCCAGCTCAGTTATATTCCAAAAATTTGTCCAACCCATCATCTGAAAAATTAAGTCAAGTTCAGTGTCCATACCTGTTTCTTGTAGTAGGATTGGATCGAGAGTAGGGGTGTGAATGAAATCTTTGTTCTTCAATTGCTGATAAACTTCCTTCTCTCTTCGGGTCTTCAGTCCAAGGTCTCCTATCTTGAGAAGGACCTTAACTTGCTGACCTGATGAGGATGATGGAGCTTGTGTGGGTGTCGGGTCGACGCTCATCTCTGATGGCTGTGAGGAGTGTCGCGATGAACTCCTCGTACCAAGGTTCTTGATAGCCTTCCCTGCATTCTTCACCTTCTTAAACATCCTGCAAACAAAAGTTGGCAAAAACACAACTGGTGGAAAATGTGAGATAAAATGTTAGTGGTCAGCTGTCCGGAGTGTCAGTAGTTCAGGGGTTAATCGTTCAAGACAAGTTTCTATTTTAGTAGAGCTTCCCCCTAAACAACTTTTACTTCCGCTTAGACAACGGGATCACTACTTGCTAGGTGACAATCACTTTCTCAAAAGAACTCCAACCTTCTTTTCCACTCTCCTCTTTCTCTCTACTCTCTTCTCTTCACTACAAAAGCTTCTTCTCGGGAAACTGAGATTTGTGTGGTTTTCTGAAGTGTTTGTGTGAAGAGAAGGGGAGCTGGAGGTGGCCTTTTATAGGCTGAGCAGGGGACAGGGCGGGCGCCCAATGTAGGTGGGCGGGCGCCCACCCCTGATGTCCATCCTGGGTGTGCCTCCTCCACATGCTTCCTTGCTTTGATCTCACACAGAATAATATTGTGTTGGTAGTGGTTGGACGGTGGAAAGATGTCAAGTGAGTGGAAACATATTGGTGGATGAAATTATATGATGGGATGTATGTGAGGTGAAGTGTATGACATGTAGGACCCAAAGAGTGTGGGTCATGTTTCTAGAAGATCAATATAAATAAATATAATGCAGGAAAATCTATGAGAATTGAAACTTAATTAAAATGATAATGGGAAATATTTTTGTGCCTCCACAATAATTAATAAATATGGGTTGTTACACACCATGAATATTATTTATATGGGGCTTTTTGATTATTATAATAATGCTATGAATATATATGACTAATGCAAGAATTAATTATGCAAGAATATGAGAAAAATAATAATGCGGATAAATACCGATTTACCTCCCGGCGAGGGTTTGGGATTTTTAGGTCCCCCAAGCTGGACCTCCAAATCTTTTAATCTTCTAAGTTTACTTTCTCTGGAGATGGTGTCTCCAGTGGTTCTTCATGAACTTCCTTCACTGTAGAGTCTCTCTGTGGTCTGGGTTTGAATGTGAAGTGTTCTTCTTGACCGTTTATGTTGAACTTAATTTCTCCTTTCCCGACATCAATGTGGGCATTGGCAGTGCTCAGAAATGGCCTTCCAAGGATGATGGACACTTTTGAGTCAGGACTCATGTCCAGTACTACGAAGTCTACTGGCACCAGGAAATCTCTGATCTTGACTGGAATGTTCTCGGCGATGCCCAGCGGGTGTCGAACTGATTGATCCGCTAGTTGTAAACACATTGATGTTGGTTCTAAAGTTGCATGCTTAAGCTTTTTGTAGACTGATGCTGGCATCACACTGACACTTGCTCCGAGATCACAAAGTGCATTGTTGAAGTGTTGGTTTCCAATCGAGCAATCAATAGTGGGGCATCCTGGATCTTCCTTCTTCTTTGGTGGTTTATTGAAGATGGCCGCACTACATTCTTCTGTCAGCTTGATAACCTCAGTGGTGGGCAGTGGCCTCTTCTTGTTAAGAATATCTCTGATGTACTTTGCGTATGTAGGTACCTGTATGGCATCGAGCAGAGGTATGTTGACATATAATTTCTGAATGACCTCTACAAACTTACCAAACTGCTCATCCGACTGCAGTCCTCTGTTTCTTCTGGGAAATGGCAAATAGTTGGTGTCGTAAAAATCTTTCCTCATTTCTCCAGTTCTTGGTGGTTGTAGCAGATCTTCTGCTTCAACTGGGCTTTCTTCTTCTATCACTGCTGGTTGCACTGGTGCTAATGTTCTTTGTTTCTCTTTTGGGTATGGTGGATCTCTGGTAGCTTTACCTCCTCTAGTAGTTATATTCTTTACCTGCTCAAGGTTAGTAGCAACAGGCAGTGCAGCAGCTATCTTTATTAATTTAAGCTCTATCCTTTTATTAAGAGTGTTTTGCTCATCAAAGGCAGTTAGTAGAAAATCCATTTTATTGTGTATATCTTTTAGAGATGATTCATTTGTATCTAGCCTTTGTTTAACTTCATCATTAATTTTGGTTTGTTGAGCAATTATCTCTTTTAATGAAAGTTGCTTGACAGTATTACCTGAATTCATACCTTTGCTATTGGGTTGACTCGAAGTTGGTTGATATTTGTATGCTGTCTCAATGGCCGTTTGATCTTCTTTGAACTTGGCCCTCTGGTCAATCCAATGGAGCAAATTTTCCATCTTAGTTGATAATGCTTTTACTTCTTCTGGTATTTCTTCAGTTTGATGACATTGTTGAGCTTTATCTTGGAACCAGCTTTGGTTTTCTGCTATCTTATCCAAAAGTATCTCTGCTTTTCCAGTTGTAAGCTCCAAGAATGATCCTTTAGCAGATGCATCTAGGCACTCACGAGTCATCTGGGTTAATCCATGGTAGAAGGTCTGCATAAGTAACCATGTGGCCATTCCATGGTGAGGACAATCTGATATGTAACCTTGAAAACGCTCCCATGCTTCTGAAATGGTTCTGTCTTCTGTTGTTGGAAATTGACAATATTTCCTCTTAAGGCAGTTGTTTTGCCTATAGGGAAAAACTTTGATAGAAAGGTATCTGACAAGTTCGTCCAGTTGTTGATGTTATCTTGATGAGTGTAGAACCACTTCCTCGCTTTTCCTTCTTGTGAGAATGGAAAAAGGCGAAGCAGTATGACGTCTTTGTCAACTCCGTTGATGTGGATTGTGCTTCCAATCTCTAAGAAATTCTGTAAGTGTGCACTGGCATCTTCATGTGCCTTTCCACTGAATTGTGTAGCTTGTACCAAATTGATGAGGCTTGACTTGAGCACAAACTCAGGTATTCCTTCTTCTACTGCAAATCTTGGACCGGTTGGAATGTTGTCAAGACTTGGAGCAGAGAATTCTTGCAAGGTCTTTTGTGCCATAGCTTCAGCAATTGGTAGCTAGCTTCTTCTTCTCTTGATTGCTTTGGTTCTGATGATGAAGAGTTGAATGTACCCAAAGTCAATCCTGTTATACCCTGTATAAAAATATAAACATAGAAAAACAACAGGGTGAACCTACCAAAGCAGCGGTGCCTTGTTATGATTTCTCACTTAGTAGCTGTTTTATGCAATTATTTCTCTATAGTCTAGTCTAAAATTTTATATGAATAACCTTGATTGATTTTCTGGCTTTCCTTAATATTACCCTTTTGTTCCCTTTTATGACTTATTCCTGAGACTCGTATAAATCCTATAAGTTCCATAAGTTCTATAAGTCCTATAGATCCCCGGCAACGGCGCCAGAAATGCTTGTTGACACTAGCTAACACCACTTAGATACTAGGTTGTCATCCCTAGCATGGCGCCAGAGTGTACAAAGGTATTTATAAATTTAAAGGCTCTCTAGAAAATAATCTATTCTATCCGCAAGCGCACAGATAAAACACCTCATTGTAGCATTTCACCAGGATAAGTATTCCAGGTATCGTTATTTATAATTTTGCTTAGGGGATCTTAAGAAGATGGAATTAAATCAAAGGGGCAAAATCTATCAAGGCATAGACTAGAGATAAACTTGCAAGAACATGATTACTAATGAGAAACTCGTCACACAGTCACATACTTTAGCAGGGGGTAAACCATAAAGATAATGATAATAAAGTATAAGTTCATGGGATAAAGAGCACAGCGATTAGAAAATAGACTACTCCTCATATATGTAGGTGATGTCGGATTAGCTAGAGAATGGATTCTAAGTCATCTACTAACTACTAAGTCATAATCTACTCTAGTTATCTACAAGATCATGTATAGCATAAAAGACTCTTCATTCATGTATAAGGAACATTGATAAAGTAAATCAGAACATCGCATGACTTACTCCACAATACCGGTTCTGCCTGTCCTATCAACGGAGGGTGGACTATATAAGAATCAACGAAGCTGTCACTATCGCGAACTACCACACGACTCGGCCAATAGGATACATTTGCAGATAAATAACATCTAAGCACCACGCTCACATGTGATCTATCACCTAACTCCCTCGCGACAAGAGCTAAGCGGTTTGCAAACTTATACATAAACTCATTATCAATTAGAACTATATCAAATATAGAACTAGAGCAAACTAAGAACATAATAATTAGAGACATAATGCAATTAGAACAATAGAATTAGAGAAAGATATGAATAATACCAATCTTTATTACCGAAGATCCGAATCCAGAGCGTAGTGCTCTACTTCTCTAATTGCTATCTAATCAAACCTCTAAACTTGAAGGATTAGGGAGTAGCTAATTCTAATTCTCTGTGGGAGAGAAGCTCTAAACCCTAACTTTGATGGCTACCTCTGAATAATGATTTCTCCTCTCTCCTCCAGGGGCCAGGGGGTCTGGTTTTATAGTCCCCTCAAGTGAACGTGAGCCATTGGATCAAACCGACATAGATTGTATGGTTTAGATTGATCCTTTAGGTCGGTGGAGTCTTGCCCCGAAGCAGAGTCCTGATTGGCCTCTTGGCCAGGGCGGGCGCCCAAGGGGGGTGGGCGGCCGCCCAGCTCCCGAGCCCGATTCGCGTCCCGTTCGTTCCCGTGGCTTCTGGATCCTTCTAGATTGAGGAAAATTGCGCGGCACGTAATTATCTCGTTGTAAACATGACATGTGGGCCTTCTCTCCATATTTTCTGATAAACCCCTGCAGAAATAGATAAACACCAAAGCTCGTGGAATTCTGTCAGATAAAACCCCTATTCTAGATGTTTGTTTCATATTGATCCTTTTTCATGTTTATTTGATTATTAATTTTAGTACTTAAGGACCGTCAACAGTATGCCCAACCAATCATCATGCAACATTAAATTAAATTCATCCAATCTTGAATTTTGCAAAATTCAAGCTTGGGGGAGTACTTTACATAAAACATCCTTTGCCATGTTGGTTGTCCTTACCTTTGAGACATGCTCAATTTGTTAAATAATCACACTACTTCATCTCCACTTGAGTAGATCTCTATAAAAGCCATCATGCTACCTTTGTTTATCCTAGTAAGTGTTAGTTTGGAAGTACTGGTCACACTTCCAATGGCATTTAAATTAAGCGTGGTGCTTAGGTTAAATAGCCTTCCTTAATCTGATTAGACATGGAGTCTAGTTTGGTTACTGAACTAAAAACTGCTTGAGTAGATATTGGTATATTTTGGACTAACCCCTGCAGGAAAACTTTCAATATCAACCTGGGAAGTCCTGAGATAAACTCACATTTGAGATGAAGAAAGTGACACATGAAGTTTAAACAATTTGCACAAGAAAGACGTAGCTCATAAGAGATGATTCATGGAGGGTGCCACAAACACGATGCACAACCGCTAAGAAAGGAAAGCTTCCACGAGGTAATACTGTACCGTCACTCTTCAAGTAAGGTAACATTTTAAGGTACTTGACTATCACTTTTATAAGCTTCTCCTTGGTTCTAGCATTCACATAAATAAAGAGACAAACATGTATGATTTATAACTCCAAATTAACCAACCCAATTAATTCGACATGATTAGTCCTTTAATCTTTGTTCTTAGTACTACCTTCGTGATCCCACACTCCTAATCATATAAGCTAAAATGTTGCACATTCAATCTTTGGAAGATATAAACAAAACATAAATATAGATAGATTATCTTTCCATTAGGTTGAGCCATCTGATCTAACAAATGTTTTAAATGCTACACTCATGATCCATCAACTTTGTCTTGCTCACTATGCTTAAGGTTAGAGAAGAACAAATACACTTTTGGTTCTGTTGGTGTTTTCCACCAACAGGGCCCATGCACTTGATCTCTGCCTTGTCTCTATGAACAGGTACACTTCAAACAAAACATGGAGGAGTTTTACAACTCCTAGATTCCACCAAGTGAAGAACCGGGATCTACGAGCACAAACACAATGGAGATCAGACACTTAGTTTCCCAAAGGAAATATTGAAGAACCTCTGTGTCCGAGTTGGTACCTTGTACGCTTCAGCAAACTTCGTGGTGATAGAGACTGGTACTGAGGAGAGGGCACCCATCATCTTACGGAGGCCATTCCCAAACACCAGAGCTG
This sequence comes from Sorghum bicolor, assembly GCF_000003195.3. Lineage (NCBI taxonomy): Eukaryota > Viridiplantae > Streptophyta > Magnoliopsida > Poales > Poaceae > Sorghum > Sorghum bicolor. The sequence goes on along the minus strand of NC_012874.2, from coordinate 36,932,842 downwards.
TCATCTACGCTAATGCTGCCAAGATCAGTTTCTACATCAAGGGGAAGAAGGAGATTTTCCTTCAAGAACAAGACTACACAAACTTCAGAGCAATCCCGACATGAACCAAGGAAGAGGACCAACAGGAGGAACAGGAACAAGCAAATGTGGACCGAGTCAGCTAAGATGGTCACTGCAGCTCAAGGAGGTCAAGATCGTCGACTCAAGTCACCTTTCTTGATCAAGAAGGACGACCCTGGTGTTCCAAGAATGGAATGCACAAACAATGGATACTCTTTTCAGAAGGCACTCTACGACACCGGATCTGACGACAACATAATGGCTGCAGTCACTTATCAGCTCCTGCATGGAACCATGCCACTACAACCAAGATACATTCAGCTTCAAACAATTTTTAGGTCATTGACATGGGAGAAGACAAGTATGATCCATCCACCATCCTTGGAAGACCGTTCCTAAACACTATCAAAGCCATTATCTATATTGGAACCGGAGAAGTCCACATGCACTTCCCCTCTGAGAAAGGTACGCCACTACTTTAATGATTATATAGTTGAAGATTCTAAGCAGGTCAGGACAAGAAGAAGACAACGCAACCGCAACCAGAGGAGGCAAATCATCAAGGACGGATGGGTAGACTACGAAGGAGAAGTGATAAGGACTGAAGACATACAACTTGAACAGAACTGTCCTGAGGAGACCGTAACACCGAGTCAGGTATGGAAAATGAAGATAACTATAAATGAAGAGGAGGCGCTGCCGGAAGTACCGACTACGCCACCCAACGAACCTCAGGACGACTAAGAAAACGGAGAGTCCCGTTCGGAGGACTTAAAAAACACCGAACGCCTTGCCAAGAGGTAAACTTGGTAGTTATCCTTTTCCTTTCAATTATTCAATTATAGTTTGCTTAGTTAATCATGTTCGTATTATCCTAGAAAGAAAATAAAAATGTGAAAAAACTGTAAGCCCCATGTGAGTAGACGAGTGGCATAAAACCCATAAGTACATTCACTGTGGTGGCATAAAAATAAAATAAATATTTTTCTGCTTTATAAAATGAAAATATAAAAAAAACAGGGAGTAATAATTATTATTAAGGAGTCTCAAGATGATAAAGGCTAGATATTTATGCTAACACTTAATCAGTTCCACAAGCTTTGTTGTCTATTTGAGCTCCACAGAATTTAAGAATCAAGAAGACTAGCAGACGGAGGACATTCTAATCGCTGTCAAAATACTGCTGACTTTCAAACACACCTCTGCCACCTGCTAGCTACATCAAGAGAAATTACGTCAAAATTCAGCTTAGGGGAGAGCACCCCCATTTATCTTGATAAGTATTTCTATCTATCTTTATACTATATTAGAATATAAATACACATAACTATGAAAAACCAAATAAAGATTTTATGCTTATATATCTTTTGCTTAGTGTGTTTAATAAAGTGGCTATGCTAATCTGAATCTTAATAATAAAACTTAAGCATGGATATGATGAATAGTTGCTCTGCCTAATTTGCAAATTTGAAGTTCTCTCTCAAGTTTAGATATAACTGTTATAATTTAAGGCTTGCTCTAGACCTAAACTTGTGGGATGAAAACTTGATCTGAAGTCTAAGTTGTTATCGGATACGATATGGGAAGGTTGAGCTGCTGTTTATCTGTTCCTAGAGATGCTAGAATTCTGGAGAATTTTATCTTTGAAAATCTTTAAAATATTGCATGATGAGTTCCTGTATGATGAGAGTTTAAATTCCTACCACAGCCATATATACATGCTTGCTAGACCTTGAGCCACACATTTACTATTTACTGCTTATGAGCATTGAGTGTGGTCAAGCTGTGTAGACCCTTAGGAGCTTGTCATGTGGTTAAATCAAGATTCACTTGCACGTTCACTCATATATGCTACTTCTACTCCGGAAGTACCATCCACATATATCCACTCATTTCCATCTCCAGTTTTACCCAAAATTATTCTACTCCTAATCCGGGAGAGAATAGCCAAAAAACATTTTCCTATCCCAGTTATTCCCTGTGAAATAAATGCTCCAGTTATTTTGGTTACTACCACTTGCTACATTATTTCAGGAGATGAGTGCTCTAGAAAGAAAAAAAAAGAAAAAAAAAGAAGAAAAAAAAATAAATAATATACGAGGAAATAAAAAGGGGCAAGTGCCCGGAACCTCAAAGAAAAGAAAAAGAAGAGCATCTCATTCTCCTCATAAAGTTTCAAAAGCAAGGAAGGTATGTATCCCCTCAAAGAGCAAAAGTAGAATTAGACTTCCACCACCATTGTTTTCACCATTGTTGTCACCATCATCACCATACACCATTCATTCGCCACACATGCACATATTGATTTGACTTATTGACTTGTTACTCTGGATCCATAGTTTGACTATGCAATAAATGTCTTGTAAGTATGTATACTTTATCTCCCACCTATCAGCTCCAGATATTAAAGCCTTATTAGAGTAGGGTGAGAGAGAAGGCAATGTCACTATGCCTTATACCACAAATACTACATATCTTGAGAGAAGGCATATACCATCACTGCCTTGGTAAGGATCCAAAAATACCACAAAAGAGAGACTAGAGAGAATTATACAAGGAATCTCTGAGTTTTATTTGAAAATCTACAAAAACTCCAGAGCTATAGTTGATCAAAGAACAAGATACATGGTGCTTGACTTGACCGTTCTATATTTTAACTGCTCAAGACACAAGTGACGTTACAAGCCCCATGGTGAAAGGTAAAATGAGTAAGTTTTAAGTCTTAACAGTTTATTCTAACTCAGAGATGAGATCTTGCTTAAATGCGTGTGTACTTCTAAGAAATGAAACCACTGCAGAAACTCTTGAGATCATCCTTGCTCAGGGACGAGCAAGAGGTAAGCTTGGGGGAGTTTGTTGACGGTCCTTAAGTATCAAATTTAATTATCAAATAAACAAAGAAAAGGATCCAAATGAAATCAACATCTAGACTTAGGGTTTTATCTGACAGAATTCCACGAGTTTTGGTGTTTGTCTATTTCTGCAGGGGGTTATCAGGAAATAAGGAAGAAAGGCCTACATGTCGGGATTACATAGAGATATCAACCCACCGCGCAATTTTCTACCATCTAGAAGACTCCAGAAGCCACGGGAAGGAAGCGGAGCCCGAAAGGGGCCAGGCCCAGGGCGCCCGCCCTGAGGACCTGGGCGCCTGCCCCCCTCTGGACTCCGTTCCGGACTCTCTTCGCACACGACGTTCCACCGACCTATTGGATCCAGAATAACATAGTACCACCTCGCCTAACGACCCAAAAACGCATAGAAGGGGAGGACTATATAAGGAGACCCCCTCTGGCCCCTGGAGGAGACAAGAAATTATCATAGAGATTGAGGGGTGCCCTCGAAGGAAAACCTCTTCTCTAAATAATATTTCTTTTTAGGCTTAGCAACCAATGTAAAGTAGAAATAGATCTTCTAGTTTCTACTAGATTGAGAGAGATAGAGTGGAGGTGTGGATCGGAGGAAGGCCGGCCTGTCGGTGTCTACTCTGAGTTGTACCTACGGGATCAAGTCTCCTAACCCGAGGCTTGCTTCTAAGATTCTTCAGTAATTCGACTTCTAATACTAGTAAGTTCTTGTTTTATTGTTCTTTGGTTTATGAGTTTACTTTAATCCAAGCGTAAACATGGTGTTTAGGCTAGGGTACTCATAGATATCCCCTGACTAGCTGGACCGTGGTAGTAGCGAGAAACGTGACATTTCCGAGTTACCTTTGTAGATCACATCTCGTTAGCAGGACGGGTAGGTTTATAGGTGCGGGTCGAACATCCTTTGTGTTGTCTAGATTCTGTGAGCCTCCCCAATAGAACAGTAGATCATCCTTACCAAGGTTAGAACGAGACTACGGTTGCAGTCTTCTCTATACATCACTCACATCGAGAGACATTCTTTGTAGCCTAAAGGGATAGTAGCAATAGATTTGGTTAGTCAGATGCACCCTTTCTCCCAGTGGTAAAAATATAAATACGATACTCTGGAAAACCTCCCGGGTGAAATGCTCACCGATATCCGTGCGCTTGCGGATCATTTTCTAATTGCGTTACCAAATATCAACACTACGCCGATGTCGATGACGCAGAAAAGCTCATCCGCGAAGATGTAAGAGGAGCCGAGCAGCCTCCCCGATGCGACGACAGCCGCAGGCGTTTCGACAACTGGAATCCCCACCACGGTGACAACCGTGACTACCGAGAAGGGTGGGACAGGCGTCGTGACAATCGTGATGACTTTAAAGGCAAGCGACCTCGCGACAACGATCACGAGGTGAACACAGTCAAGCGTCCCAATGGACGGCGAGACTACCAGGAAGACTATAACAAGACGCTGAAAGGACAGTGCCAACTCCATCACAAGTCCAACCACACGATGGAAGAATGTCGTGTCCTCAAGAGTTTCTACACACAACGGGCTACTCAGGGGGATACCGCCAAGAAAAACGGAAAACAGGACAGACGCGGTCAGGAAGACGAAGACGACGACCAGGACAGGGACCCACGGCACCAATATATCAGTCCCACCGACATGGTACACTCCATCTTTAGAGGCAAAGTCTTCGTCGAGTCAAAACGAGAAAGAAAGCTCTTGAAGAGGGCTTGCCTTAATGTGGAGAGAACCGATGGCCTGATCGCTGATCCTAAATTCCCTCCCTGGTCGCACCGAGACATTTCCTTCAACAAGCAGGACCAGTGGGCTGCCATCCTAGAACCAGGGTGTTTCCCATTGATCCTGGACTAGTGCATCAATAGCGTCAGGTTCGAGCGCGTGCTCGTTGACGGGGGTAGCTCCATCGACATCCTTTTCCGCAACAGCTTTCCTGCTCTCAAGCTAACTCCAGCGCAGCTGAAACCGTATGACGCTCAGTTCTGGGGCGTCTTGCCAGGTCAAAGTTCAGTACCCCTTGACCAGATAACGCTGCCCGTCCAGTTCGGAACACCCGACCACTTTCGCACAGAGTTCGCCAACTTTGTGGTCGCCGACTTCGACGGGACTTATCACGCAATTCTAGGCCGCCCTTCACTTACCAAGTTCATGGCAGTTCCACACTGCTCATACTTGGTCCTCAAGATGCTGACCGAGAAGGGCGTCTTAACCGTCAGAGGCAACGTCTACACTGCGTACACCTACGAAGAGGAAAGCTTCAAGATCACTGAGGCAATCGACCTCTCGATTCGCATGGCAGAAACTGTAGCACAAGCCACGAAAGTTCCACCCAACCAGCTCCAACTACCCGAGCAAGAGACTCCAAGGAAAAGCTCTAAGTCCAAAGAGCACAAGGAAGTACAACTGGTCGATGGCAGCCCAGAGAAGATGGCTCTCATCGGGGCCAACCTGGACGCCAAATAGGAAGACGCACTCGTGAGGTTTCTAAGGGACAACGTAAGCGTTTTCGCATGGAAACCCGCAGACATGCACGGCGTCCCACGAAACCTGATCGAGCACTCCTTAAACGTCTCGAAGACCGCAAGACCCATCAAGCAGAAGATACGACGGTTTACTCATGACAAAAAGGAGGCTATTAGGACAGAGATTACACTGCTCTTAGCAGGTGGATTTATTAAAGAAGTGTATCACCCTAATTGGCTCGCTAATCCAGTCCTTGTAAGAAAAAAGAATAATAAATGGAGAATGTGTGTTGATTACACTGATCTCAATAAACACTGTCCTAAAGATCCTTTTGGTCTCCCTCGTATAGACGAGGTGGTCGATTCAATGGCTGGATGTGAACTACTCTCTTTTCTCGACTGTTACTCTGGTTACCACTAGATCTTATTAAAGGAAGATGACCAGATCAAAACTTCCTTCATCACTCCTTTCGGCGCGTATTGCTACACCGCCATGTCCTTTGGACTCAAAAACGCCAGAGCCACCTAACAACGCGTTATTCAGCAATGCCTCCATGACGAGATACGTGATGACCTCGTCGAGGCGTACGTCGACGACGTTGTCATCAAAACAAGGGACGCAAGCACCCTGATCGACAACTTAGACCGCACTTTTTAAGCGCTAAATAAATATAAGTGCAAGCTTAACCCCAAAAAATGCATCTTCGGGGTTTCCTCTGGTATACAGCTCGGCAACGTCGTCAGTCGCGATGGCATAAGGCCAAACCCCTCGAAAGTCAAGGCGGTACTCAATATGCGACCACCCAGGAACGTAAAAGACGTTCAAAAGCTCATGGGGTGCATGGCTGCTCTCAGCCGGTTTATCTCTAGGCTGGGGAAAAAGGGCTTCCTTTCTTTAGACTTTTGAAAGCATCCAAAAAATTCTCCTGGACAGAAGAGGCCAACGCGGCGTTCACCCATCTCAAAACTTTCCTCTCCTCACCACCTGTCCTCACTGTTGATATTTGGGAATACAATAAGGAATTGATCCGCAAGCGCACGGATATCGGTGAGCACTTCACCCGGGAAATTATCCAGAGTATCGTATTTATTTTTTTACCACTAGGAGAAAGAGTGCATCTGACTAACCAGTCTATTACTACTAACCTTTAGGCACAAAGAATGTCTTTCGATGTGAGTGATAAATAGAGAAGACTGCAACCGTAGTCTCCTTCTAACCTTGGTAAGGATGATCTACTGTTCTAATGGGGAGGCTAACGGAATCTAGACACCACAAAGGATGTTCAACCCGCACCTATAAACCCTATCCTTCCTGCTAACGAGATGTGATCTACAAAGGTAGCTCGGAATTGTCACGTTCCTCACTACTACCACGGTCCAGCTAGTCAGGGAATATCTATGAGTACCCCAGCCTAAACACCATGTTTACGCCAGCAATGATTACTCTAAACTCTACGCGAAGAGATTAAAGTAAACTCATAAACCATAAGAACAATAAAACAAGAACTTACTAGAATTTAGAAGTCGAATTACTGAAGAATCCTAGGAGCAAGCTTCGGGTTAGGAGAACTTGATCCCGCAGGTACAAGCTTGGAGTAGACACCGACAGGCCGGGCTTCCTCCACTCTACACCTCCACTCTATCTCTCTCAATCTAGTAGAAACTAGAAGATCTATTTCTACCTTACATTGATTGCTAAGCCTAAAAAGAAATATTAATTAGAGAAGAGGTTTTCCTTCGAGGGCACCCCTCAATCTCTATGATAATTTCTTCATGTCTTCTCCAGGGGCCAGGGGGTCTTGCTTATATAGTCCTCCCCTTCTATGCGTTTTTGGGTCGATAGGCGAGGTGGTACTATGTTTTTCTTGATCCAATAAGTCGGTGGAATATCCCGAGCGAAAGAGTCCTGATTTGGCTCCAACAGGGGGGCGGGCGCCCAGGCTACCAGGGCGGGCGCCCTGGGCCTGGCCCAGTTTTGCCTCCGCTTCGGTCTCGTGGCTTCTGGAGTCTTCTAGATGATGTAAAATTACGCGGTGCGTTGATATCTCTATGTAATCCCGATATGTGGGCCTTTCTTCCTTATTTCCTGATAACCCCCTGCAGAAACAGATAAACAACAAAACTCGTGGAATTCTGTCAGATCAAACCCTAATTCTAGGTGATGGTTGCATATTGGTCCTTTCTCATGTTTATTTGATAATTAAAATTGATACTTAAGAACCGTCAACACTCACCGCACCTCAACCTAACGAGGACCTGCTCCTTTATATAGCAGCAACTGATCGGGTTGTTTCCACGGTGCTCGTGGTCGAGCGGGATGAACCAGGCCACGTCTACAAAGTCCAGAGACCAGTATACTTCATAAGAGAAGTCCTAAGTGAGTCTAATACTAGGTATCCCCAGATACAAAAATTAATCTATGCCATCTTAATTACTTAAAGGAAGCTGAAGCACTACTTCGATGGCCATCGCGTCTTAGTTACCATGAGTTTCTCGTTGGGGGACATCCTGCGCAACAAGGACGCCAACGGTAGGGTCATTAAATGGGCCATGGAGTTATGTCCATTTTCATTAGATTTCCAGAACCGGACAACCGTCACGTCTCAAGCCCTGGTCGACTTCATCGCAGAATGGACGAATCACAATGCACCACCCTCTCCAGATGTCTTCGATCACTGGTCAATGTTCTTCGATGGGTCTTTAAACATCAATGGCACTGGTGTCGGCATCCTCTTCATTTCACCAAACAATGACAAACTACGCTACGTCCTTAGGATCCTCTTCCCGGCATCCAACAATGTCGCCGAGTACGAAGCATGCCTGCACGGCATCCGACTGGCCGTCGAACTAGGGGTCAAGCGCCTTTATGTCTACGGTGACTCTGCCCTGGTCATTAACCAGTTAAATAAGGAGTGGGACACGACCCATGAGAAAATGGACCTGTACTGCAAAGAAATCTGAAGATGGGAATCAAATTTTTACGGCAGAATACATCCACGTGGTCCGAGACAAGAATCAAGCAGCAGATGCGCTGTCAAAGATAGGATCATCCCGGGCCCAGATTCCGCAAGGTGTCTTTGTCCAAGACATTCACACACCTAGCGTCAGAATGGATCTGGTCAACAAGCCGTACAACGAGACGCTGCTCATAGGAAACACCGCTCCGACAACCAATGGCAACGACTGGCACGCTCCTTTCGTTAAGTATCTCTCGGACGGTTTTGGACTTCAAGACAAAACAGAGAACGAGCGCCTGATTCGACGCTCCAAAAATTATATACTGGTCGATCCTAGACTTATGTGCAAGAACACAAACTTAGAAGTCTTGTTGAAGTGCATAACTCAAGACGATGGCATCAAGCTACTGGATGACATACATGCTGGATCCTGTGGCAACCACGCCACCTCTAGAACACTGGTCGGAAAGGCTTTCCGAGCAGGTTTTTACTGGCCAACCGCAGTCACCGACACCGAGAAACTAGTCCGGCATTGCGAAAGATGCAAGTTCTTCGCCAAACGACTCCACGTACCCGCTCATGAGATCTAGATGATTCCATCGTCTTGGCCATTTGCCTGTTGGGGTCTTGACATGATCGGGCCATTCAAACTAGCTCCCGCCAATTTCAAATTTGTGTTCGTGCTAATCGACAAGTTCTCGATCGAGTACATGCCACTGGTCAAAGCGACTTCCGAGAAGGCTGTGGAATTCCTCAATCAAGTCATACATAGATTCGGGGTTCCCAACAGCATAATTACCGACTTGGGCACTCAGGTCACCGGCACTACATTCTGGGACTTCTGTGATGACAGAGGCATAGTCATAAAGTATGTGTCGGTAGCCCACCCGTGAGCCAACGGTCAAGTCGAGCGAGCAAATGGAATGATTATTGATGCTCAAAATGACAGGGCACCAGGGTGGTGGATGAAACAGTTACTGGTCGTGGTCTGGGGTCTCTGAACACAGTCTAGTCGGAACACGGGCGTATCCCCCTATTTTATGGTTTATGGGGCCGAGGCAGTGCTCCCCTCAGACGTAGCCTTTGGATCTCCAAGAGTCGAACATTTCGACCAGTCTTCAGCAGACCTCACCAGGGAACTCGAAATCAACTGCACCGAAGATAGACGCCTGACTTCTTGCCTTCGAACAGCAAAGTATCTTGAGGCCATCAGACGATACCACAATAAGAACGTCAAAAATCGCTCCTTCGTGGTCGGTGATCTGGTACTCAAATGGAAAACAAGCTAGGAGGGAATGCACAAGTTATCTATGCCCTCGGAGGGACCTTTTGTGGTCACCGAAGTTACACGCCCTACATCTTATAGACTGGCGTACCAAGATGGAACACGCCTGTCCAACTCCTAGCACATAGACAAACTACGACACTTCTATCCCTAAGTTTCAGTACATTTTACTTGTAACTCTTTTTTGATGAATAATAATAAAGTTTGCCTTTTTTCTATATACCTTTACATATGTAGAATACTCAACAAGTGATACAATAACTTTCCTCGACAAGCCACTCAAAAGCAATCAACATGATCCAGTGATACATCAGTCAAAGCAAATTTATTTACAGCACTCAAAACCATGGTTCTCAAAATTCGGACTTTATTACAAACTTTATATACAAAGTTTACAATAAACACCCCTCCGGGCGGCTTCTAGTCTACTCCTACAGACTACTCTACGAGCCTACTGCTCGGGCTTATCACCCGCACGGCTCTCTCGTCCCGCCGAAGGGGTCGGGGCCACCGGCGCCTGGCTGGTCGAGACCACAGGCGTCGACCGCCCATCTCCTGCAATCGACGCTCCCGACAACTCCCTGGCCGACCTGTCTGATCCTGGCTGATCGGGGGGGTTGACGTCCCGCAGAGGTTTATATCACCGATCACCGTCGATGATAGGACGAGCAGGCTGACATGAAGATCATCTACCTCCTTCGGACCAACTTCCTTCAGATATCCCCTCTCTAGCCGGGATAGATCGACCAGGGGGTAGTGAGCACGTACCATGCTGAGGACATGCGCCCCGGCAAACTCCCCAGCATCTTTGACGAACTGCTGAAGCCAGCCCCACGCCTGCTACGCCATCTCGACCGGGGTCAATTTTGGCGCACGGGGCTGGTCCTCGGGGAGCTCGGGGCTAATTAGGTCAAGTACTAGGGCAACTCCTTTCCAGAGCTTGATACAGTTGGTCTTCTAGGAGTCTCGTTCCTTGACCAGCTCATCAAGGTTCTTCTTAGTATTGACTTTAAGCACTATCACAAAGTTTTCAAGAAAAACCAAGCAAGCAGTCAGCAACATGCTATGGCAGTATAAAAAATAGAGATAGAGAACTGCGTGGTCGAAAAGGACGAAACAGCTCCTACCAGCCAGCTCTCGATTCCTGTTCTTCAGCTCCTCGCCAACCTTGCACTCGGTCTCTAGCGCTTACGCTCCTGGTCAAGCTGGTCCCTCTCTTTTCGAAGACGCGCTCGATCTCCTTCTCCAGACCTGGAGCAACAATCGATGATCATCAAAACCGACCACGCGGATAACTGCAACTGCTCGGGTCACTCGACTTACCCCTCTTCTCGCGGTCCTTATCGGCTAGCCGCCGATTCAGGTCCAGCAGACGCTCCTCCTGTGCCGCCTTCTCGACCGCCTCCCTTTCAGCCTCCAGCCGAAGGCGGTCCACTTCTGCAGTTAACGCCTTATTTTTGGCGACCACACCTTCAATTTGGTCGAAGCACCTTTTTCGATACTTCGCCGTTTTCATTGCACCCTGCAACAAGTATACATATCGCACAGTGAACAAGCAACAGTATGTACATACTCCAGCGGAATATAAAACCACTCACCTTAACTTCATCAACGAGCCACTTAGCAGCGCGCTCTACCCTCGCCGCCTCCTCGGTCTCGGCGATCTCCTCATGGCCGGCCCAGTGGTCCCCATGCTGGCGCCACACGTAAACATGTTGGCGACCATCATGGGGACGCCCCTAGATCTCCTCCACTTCGTCATCGGAGGCCGCATGGGCCTCCTCGCCCTCTGCGCTACCCCCAGCCATGGCAACGGGTATCATAGGACCCTTACCCCGGCTAGGGGAGCCTTCCGGCGTGGAAGCCTCCGCTGGGGCTAGAGTTGGGGCCCTCTCTTCTTCAGCTGGAGGGGGGGTCGAGATCTTGTCTCCCTCCTCTGCAGCACTGCTTGGGGGAGGCGTCCCTGTGGTCTCAATGCCCCTTGTCGAGGTGCTCGCCCTGGCCTTGTCTTGGGCCGGGTCGTCCTCGGCAACCTCTGCCGTGGCCGCAACTGCGGTCTGCTCTACCGGCTGCTCATGGACGGTCTGCTCGGTGGCATTGCCATCAGCAACTGTCGGCTTGGTTGTCCTCAAGGCGGCGATGTTGCCCGGATCAACATCCGAGGCCGCACTTACAAAGAAGAGTTAATGCAAATTACCATACTAACATCAAACCTCGTAAGAAACAAAGAGAGCGCAGAGACACTTTTTCGAACTTACAGGTCAGAGCTTCGGTGCGCTGCCATGAAGAACCTCTCCTGGTCCGCCCAGCCACCGCCACCGCTTCTGTTCCTCTAGGACGTATCGGCTCAACATGCACGGTGGGTGGGTCCCTGGTCACCCGATTAGCGTCGATCGACACGATGTCAGGTTGGCTGCGTGGTCTCCGAACCAAGGACGGGGCCGTCTCGTCCTCTTCGTCGTCATCGTCGACAATCCTCACAAGCCGACGATGCATGGGGGCATGGCTGGTCGAGCCTTGGCCCATCGAAGGGTCTGCAGCCATTCCCGCTGGAATTGCTTCCGTGGAGGATGGCTCCACAGCCATCGGCCTTTTCCCAGCTACTCTATCCTCTGTGGTCGGTGCTGGACGGCTCTGGTCCTCGTCGCTGCTGGTGTATTGGAGACACCGAGCAGCATTGTCTGCCGGCGGGTCTACCCCAGCAGGATGGTCCATACCGCGTGCCAGCGACACATACACCGTGCACCGGTCAATATCTCCTATCTGCGATACAAAGGTGACAAGTCATCAGCTAAAAGGCTACAGTATTCAAATAGGATTACAAATAAACCAGGGTATTCATTTAACTCGGGAGCTGGTCGGCCTAGCTTGAAGGCATGCATCCGGTCAACACTACGAACAAAGTTATTGTCAGCTAGGTTGAATAACTCATTCATCCTCCGCTGAATATCTGATTTTTCCAAGCTGTCCCGGTGCATCCTGGTCGGGTCTTGGCTTCCTGCATACTCGTACGCCGAGTGCACTCTCCTCTAGCAAGGCATCACTCGTCGGGCGAGGAAATTCCCGACCACTCCTGGTCCGTCCAGGCGGGACCAGTCGATCAGGCTCATCAGCTCTAACACCTGACCAGTATACTCTGGACGATCTGTCCAGCTAACCCTCTTCTCGGGAATGTAGCCGACGTCGCAGAATGTGGCGCTGCCCGGCTCCTCCCTGATGTAGAACCACCTCTTGTACCACTCGGTGAGGGAGGTGTTCCATGGGCAGCTGAGGTAACGGTTCTTCATCCCGTCGTGAAGATTGAGGTATACTCCACCTGCAATCTTGGAGCCCCCAACTGCTCCCTTCTTCCTCAAACAGAACAGATAGCAGAAGAGATCGAAATGCGGCTCTATCCCAACATAGGCCTCACACAAATGGATAAAGGTAGAGATAAGGAGAATAGAGTTCGGGTGCAGATTGCAAATCCCGATCTCATAGTAAAGGAGAAGACCTTGAAGAAAAGGATGAATTGGAACCCTAAATCCCCTTTTGAAGTAATCTTCAAAAACTACGATCTCACTGGCGTGGGGGTCGGGGTAACTCTCCCCCTCTAGTGCCCTCTAGCCCCCGAGCTCCTGGTTGTGTAGAAGCCCCATTCGGACAAGGTCGTTGAGGGACCTCGTGGTGCTCTGAGACTTCTTCCACTCTTTGGCCATCATTTCGGCCCTTTTCTTCGAATCGCCCTTCGCCATTGTCGCAGTAGGAAGAGCTTTGAACTGGTTGTTGAGGATGCTGAGGATGGCAAAGGCAGGAGGTAGTAATGGCAAAGGAAGGAGGCTGCTATGCAACTGCTGGGTAAAAAAAATATGGACACAACATCGAGCCCTTTATAACAGCAAACCCACCTTTTCCACTTCCCGCATTTTGGGGAAGTGGGCGGATCTTGCGGCAGTTGTGGCGTTTCGGTTTTCAAGAATTATCGCAGTTAATTTGGTGGCCTTTCTGAATGATTGCTGGTTTCCTTTTCTTGGTCTGCGCAAAGAGCAGCTGTACAGTTAGTAGGCGCTCCTTTTTATGCAAAAGACTGACAATATGGCAGGATGCTCTGTCACATCGCACATTAATACGGCGATACAATTTTTTCAAAAGATAAGCAAGATCTTGGGTCAGACGAGCATGATATGCTCGGGGACTGGCCGACCAGTTTGCCCAATCGACAATCTGGGGACTGTACCGACCACCGAGCATGATATGCTCGGGGACTGGCCGACCAGTTCGCCCAATAGACAATCTGGGGACTGTACCGACCACCGAGCATGATATGCTTGGGGACTGGCCGACCAGTTTGCCCAATCAACAATCTGGGGACTGTACCGACCACCGAGCACGACATGCTCGGGGACTGGTCGACCAGTTCGCCCATTCGACTATCGATCTTTAGAAAATCTGGGGGGCATACCAATCGTCGAGCATGTTGACGGTCCTTAAGTACTAAAATTAATAATCAAATAAACATGAAAAAGGATCAATATGAAACAAACATCTAGAATTAGGGTTTTATCTGATAGAATTCCACGAGCTTTGGTGTTTATCTATTTCTGCAGGGAGTTATCAGAAAATATGGAGAGAAGGCCCACATGTCATGTTTACAACGAGATAATTACGTGCCGCGCAATTTTCCTCAATCTAGAAGGATCCAGAAGCCACGGGAACGAACGGGAAGCGAATCGGGCTCGGGAGCTGGGCGGCCGCCCACCCCCCTTGGGCGCCCGCCCTGGCCAAGAGGCCAATCAGGACTCTACTTCGGGACAAGACTCCACCGACCTAAAGGATCAATCTAAACCATACAATCTATGTCGATTTGATCCAATGGCTCACGTTCACTTGAGGGGACTATAAAACCAGACCCCCTGGCCCCTGGAGGAGAGGAGGAGAAATCATTATTCAAAGGTATCCATCAAAGTTAGGGTTTAGATCTCTCTCCCACAGAGAATTAGAATTAGCTACTCCCTAATCCTTCAAGTTTAGAGGTTGATTAGATAGCAATTAGAGAAGTAGAGCACTACGCTCTGGATTCGGATTTTCGGTAATAAAGATTGGTATTATTCATATCTTTCTCTAATTCTATTGTTCTAATTGCATTATGTCTCTAATTATTATGCTCTTAGTTTGCTCTAGTTCTATATTTGATATAGTTCTAACTGATAATGAGTTTATGTATAAGTTTGCAAAGCGCTTAGCTCTTGACGCGAGGGAGTTAGGTGATAGATCACATGTGAGCGTGGTGCTTAGATGTTATTTATCTACAAATGTATCCTATTGACCGAGTCGTGTGGTAGTTCGCGATAGTGACAGCTTCGTTGATTCTTATATAGTCCACCCTCCGTTGATAGGACAGGCAGAACCGGTATTGTGGAGTAAGTCATGCGATGTTCTGATTTACTTTATCAATGTTCCTTATACATGAATGAAGAGTCTTTTATGCTATATATGATCTTGTAGATAACTAGAGTAGATTATGACTTAGTAGTTAGTAGATAACTTAGAATCCATTCTCTAGCTAATCCGACATCACCTACATATATGAGGAGTAGTCTATTTTCTAATCGCTGTGCTGTTTATCCCATGAACTTATACTTTATTATCATTATCTTTATGGTTTACCCGCTGCTAAAGTATGTGACTGTGTGACGAGTTTCTTATTAGTAATCATGTTCTTGCAAGTTTATCTCTAGTCTATGCCTTGATAGATTTTGTCCCTTGATTTAATTCCATCTCCTTAGATCCCTAGAGCAAAATTATAAATAACGATACCTGGAATACTTATCCTGGTGAAATGCTACAATGAGGTGTTTTATCTGTTCGCTTGCGGATAGAATAGATTATTTTCTAAAGAGCCTTTATATTTATAAATACCTTTATACACTCTGGCGCCATGCTAGGGATGACAACCTAGTATCTAAGTGGTGTTAGCTAGTGTCAACAAGCATTTCTGGCGTCGTTGCCGGGGAACTTATAGGAATTATACGAATCTCAGGAATAAGTCATAAAAGGGAACAAAAGGGTAATATTAAGGAAGCCAGAAAATCAGTCAAGGTTATTCATATAAAATATTAGACTAGACTATAGAGAAATAATTGCATAAAACAGCTACTAAGTGAGAAATCATAACAAGGCACCTCTGCTTTGGCAGGTTCACCCTGTTGTTTTTCTATGTTTATATTCTTATACAGGGTATAACAGGATTGACTTTGGGTACATTCAACTCTTCATCATCAGAACCAAAGCAATCAAGAGAAGAAGAAGCTAGCTACCAATTGTTGAAGCTATGGCACACAAGACCTTGCAAGAATTCTCTGCTCCAAGTCTTGAGAACATTCCAACTGGTCCAAGATTTGCAGTAGAAGAAGGAATACCCGAGTTTGAGCTCAAGTCAAGCCTCATCAATTTGGTACAAGCTACACAATTCAGTGGAAATGCACATGAAGATGCCAGTGCACACTTGCAGAATTTCTTAGAAATTGGAAGCACAATCCACACAAACAGAGTTGACAAAGACGTCATACTACTTCGCCTTTTTCCATTGTCACTAGAAGGGAAAGCGAGGAAGTGGTTCTACACTCATCAAGATAACATCAACAACTGGACGAACTTGTCAGATGCCTTTCTATCAAAGTTTTTCCCTATAGGCAAAACAACTGCCTTAAGAGGAAATATTGTCAGTTTCCAACAGCAGAAGACAGAAGCCATTTCAGAAGCATGGGGGCGTTTTCAAGGATACATATCAGATTGTCCTCACCATGGAATGGCTACATGGTTACTTATGCAGACCTTCTATCATGGATTAACCCATAAGACTCGTGAGTGCCTAGATGCATCTGCTAAAGGATCATTCTTGGAGCTTACAACTGGAAAAGCAGAGATACTTTTGGATAAGATAGCAGAAAACCAAAGCTGGTTCCAAGATAAAGTTCAACAATGTCATCAAACTGAAGAAATACCAGAAGAAGTAAATGCATTATCAACTAAGATGGAAAATTTGCTCCATTGGATTGACCAGAGGGCCAAGTTCAAAGAAGATCAAAGGGCCATTGAGACAGCATACAAATATCAACCAACTTCGAGTCAACCCAATAGCAAAAGGTATGAATTCAGGTAATACTATCAAGCAACTTTCATTAAAAGAGATAATTGCTCAACAAACCAAAATTAATGATGAAGTTAAACAAAGGCTAGATACAAATGAATCGTCTCTAAAAGATATACACAATAAAATGGATTTTTTACTAACTGCCTTTGATGAGCAAAACACTCTTAATAAAAAGGTAGAGCTTAAATTAATAAAGATAGCTGTTGCACTGCCTGTTGCTACTAACCTTGAGCAGGTAAAGAATATAACTACTAGAGGAGGCAAAGCCACCAGAGATCCACCATACCCAAAAGAGAAACAAAGAACATCAGCACCAGTGCAACCAGCAGTGATAGAAGAAGAAAGCCCAGTTGAAGCAGAAGATCTGCTACAACTACCAAGAAATGGAGAAATGAGGAAAGATTTTTACGACACCAACTATTTGCCATTTCCCAGAAGAAACAGAGGACTGCAGTCGGATGAGCATGTTTGGTAAGTTTGTAGAGGTCATTCAGAAATTATATGTCAACATACCTCTGCTCGATGCCATACAGGTACCTACATATGCAAAGTACATCAGAGATATTCTTAACAAGAAGAGACCACTGCCCACCACTGAGGTTATCAAGCTGACAGAACAATGCAGTGCGGCCATCCTCAACAAACCACCAAAGAAGAAGGAAGATCCAGGATGCCCCACTATTGATTGCTCGATTGGAAACCAACACTTCTACAATGCACTTTGTGATCTCGGAGCAAGTGTCAGTGTGATGCCAGCATCAGTCTACAAAAAGCTTGATCATGCAACCTTAGAACCAACATCAATGTGCCTACAACTAGCGGATCAATCGGTTCGACACCCGTTGGGCATCACCGAGAACATTCCAGTCAAGATCAGAGATTTCCTGGTGCCAGTAGACTTCGTAGTACTGGACATGAGTCCTGACTCGAAAGTGTCCATCATCCTTGGAAGGCCATTTCTGAGCACTGCCAATGCCCACATTGATGTTGGGAAGGGAGAAATCAAGTTCAACATAAACGGACAAGAAGAACACTTCACATTGAAACCCAGACCAGAGAGAGACTCTACAGTGAAGGAAGTTCATGAAGAACTACTGAAGACACCATCTCCGGAGGAAGGTAACTAAGAAGATTAAAAGATTTGGAGGTCCAGCTTGGGGGACCTAAAAATCCCAAACCCTCACCGGGAGGTAAATCGGTATTTACCCTCATTATTAAGTTTCTCATATTTAAATTCTTGCATAGTTAAATCTTGCATTAGTCATATATATTCATAGCATAATTATAATAATGAAAAGCCCCATATAAATAATATTCGTGGTGTGTAACAACCCATATTTATTAATTATTGTGGAGGCACAAAAATATTTCCCATTATCATTAAGTTTCAATTCTCATAGATTTTCCTGCATTATATTTAATTATATTGTTCTTCTAGAAGCATGACCCACACTCCTTGGGTCCCACATGTCATACACTTCACCTCACATACATCTCATCACATAATTTCATCCACCAATATGTTTCCACTCACTTGACATCTTTCCACCGTCCAACCACCACCAACACAATATTATTCTGCATGAGATCAAAGCAAGGAAGCAAGTGGAGGAGGCACACCCAGGATGGACACCAGGGGTGGGCGCCCGCCCACCTACCTTGGGCGCCCGCCCTGTCCCCTGCTCAGCCTATAAAAGGCCACCTCCAGCTCCCCTTCTCTTCACACAAACACTTCAGAAAACCACACAAATCTCAGTTTCCCGAGAAGGAGCTTTTGTAGTGAAGAGAAGAGAGTAGAGAGAAAGAGGAGAGTGGAAGGGAAGGTTGGAGTTCTTTTGAGAGAGTGATTATCACCTAGTAAGTAGTTGTCTAAGCAGAAGTAAAAGTTGTTTAGGGGGAGGCTCTACCAAAATAGAAACTTGTCTTGAACGATTAACCTCTGGACTACTGACACTCCGGACGGCTGACTACTAACATTTTATCTCACATTTTCCACCAGTTGTGTTTTTGCCAAATTTTGTTTGCAGGATGTTTAAGAAGGTGAAGAATGCAGGGAAGGCTCTCAAGAACATTGGTACAAGGAGTTCCGCCCGACACTCCTCACAGCCATCAGAGATGAGCGTCGATCCGACACCCACACAAGCTCCGTCATCTTCATCAGGTCATCAAGTTAAGGTCCTTCTCAAGATAGGAGACCTAGGACTGAAGACCCGAAGAGAGAAGGAAGTCTATCAGCAACTGAAGAACAAAGATTTCATTCACACCCCTACTATCGATCCAATCCTACTACGAGAAACAGGTATGGACACTGAATTTGACTTAATTTTTCAAATGATGGGTTGGACAAATTTTTGGAATATAACCGAACTGGGTTCTCGTCTTCTCACCCTCGAATTTCTTTGCACCTTACAATACTATAAGGGGGGAATTGTTTTTTCGGATGTTCAAACAAGAAATTATGTTATCCTGGAGAGAGCTGAGCGACCATCTTGGTTTCTCTTCAAGATGCATCCTGAACATTGACTCCGATTTACCCAATTTTGAGAAACACCAGTTTTGGAGAGAAATATCTAGAGATAATTTTTATAGTCAAGCCCGAACCAGTGACATGGAACACCCCACTCTTAGGATGTTTCACAAATGGCTTGGGTACAATCTTTTCTATCGTGATGATATTAGGAAAGTAAGAGTAGGAGATTTACAACTTTTATATGCTGCTATTAGTAAAGTACCCACTTCACCTGTTACACTATTAGTTTCACATTGGCTTAGTATACCTAGTCTTCAGGGACCAGTAGTATGTACTTCACTTATCACTCGTCTAGCCTCTAATCTTCACTTACTAGAAAATTCATCGTTAGACTTCATAGAAGAATTAAGAATTTATCATGGCTATGACACATTTAGACAAGCTCGGATGTTAAAAAAGAGGGGAACATAATGTATATGTTGTATGATGATAAAGGCAAGATTCGGTTACCTAACCCGAACCTTGGCCTCTACTCTGTGCAAAACTTTTTGATTGAAATTGCAGCAACACCAGTGAACCAGAGAACTCCACAGCGAGTGGCATCTGAAAGGATAACCACTCACCAAGAACGCACTTGGTATGGAGCTGACCCTGGACCAGAAGAAGCAGCGCACCTGCATTATTGCGATTACAATCCACGAGTCCTTCGAGACCCATGGGCTCATCATGCGCAACCACAAGAGCCAACAGAGGAGACATGGCCGGAGAGCCAAGATCACCAGTGGACAAACCCGCCTTTTCATACGGGCAGGTACTCCACTGATCCATATGGAGCTTCAGGATCCAGACCTCCACCCCAAGTTGATGCAGGACGATACTCCGATGCCTCCTACGCCTTCACGAATGACTATTACCAAGAGGCCGGTGCTTTCTTCACTCGTACCGACAACACCCTCCTCGACATCCAGAACACGCAAGCAGAACATGGAAGACTCCTGGAAGAGCAACAAAAATGGAACCAGGACCATGCAGCTGCAGTAGAAGAGCTGAGACAAGATACAACAACAATGAACGACAACATCACAACCATGATGCGGTTCTGGAACATCGGGTAAGACCGACGTCAACATCCAGCTTGGGGGAGTTTCTCCCCAATTTATCAAGTAAGTTTCTATTTGCTCTTCTTATTTATTCTATTCTGTCTTAGTATTTAATTTATCTTAAAAGGAAAAAAAACTTAGAAAACCAAATAAATATTTTCTTGCTTTAATTTACTGCACTTTATAAACATGAAAACAAAATAAAAAGATTGTGTAGATAAGTGTGCTTTATTTACCTGCTAAGTTCAATCTCTAGAAAAAATAAAAAGACCAAAAATATGCATGATGGAAATGATGAACAGTTGCTCTATTTGCTTACTTACAAGTACCTAGCTTTTATATTAGAATTCTTCCAGGAATTACTAAAACTAAAATTACTATCTTTGGGAAGCATAAAACTAAAGTCTAGGTAAAAGAAAGACATGATATAAAGTTGAGCTACTGTTTATCTTATCCCTACTACACTAAGTTCTGGAGATTTATTTTGAAAACTTACAAATCACATGATGAGTTCCTAGCATTGCAAACTACCTACCACAGCCATACTTGCTATAACATCTTTTACTATATTCACATTGAGTTTAATCGAGCTGTGTAGACCCTTAGGAGCTTTTCATGTGGTTAAATTAAGATATTCACTTGCACACATCTACCACAGCATTCATCACCAATCATTAAAATTGCTAAAAATATAATCACTCACTGTCCCGAATATTGTTATTCTCTCTCTAAAAAGATTTAATGCAGAAGAGGCATGGGTTATGCAAAAATATATGAGGAAATAAAAAGGGGCAAGTGCCCGGAACCTCAAAAAAGAAAGAAAAAGAGTGAGACGAGAGGTAAAAATGGACAAGTGTCCGGAGTAGAATTAGGGGTACAAAGATGCCCACTTGAGCGGAAAAAATGGACAAGTGTCCGACAGTAGAATTAGGGGTATCTACTACCCACCTTAAAAAAAAGAGAAGAAGAAAAAGATAGCCCATGTTCTCCCAAAGCAAAGATCAAAGAAGAGGAGAGATAGCAATATAAGGAGCAATGAGAACTAAATTTTATTATTATCACTTATGCATTTTCACCATCACTATCATTTACTCCATCACACATGCACATCTTGATTTAATTATATGCTGAGTTCCTTTGGATCCATGGCTCGATTAGACAACATATGTATGAGCTGTTTATCACTCCTATGAGCTCCACTTAAATATTCCATTAGCTATAGGTAAGTGATATTATGGTAAGGATCCACAAATACCACATATAGAGAGACTTGAGAGAATCATTGCTGGGAACTCTGAGTTTTATTTTGAAAACTTATGAAAAACTCTGGAACAAAGGTGAAGTATAGACAGGAGGGATAGTGCTTGACTTAACTATTTTGTCTTTCGATTACTTAAGACTTAAGTGCAGGTACTAAACTTCATAACACTTCACTCTAATCTGGAAGAATTTTTATAAAAGCATGTGTGCCTGTCAGGAAAGAAAACATCGAAGCAACTCCTGATCCGTCTGAGTTTAGCTGTTTGCTCAGGGACGAGCAAAGGGTAAGCTTGGGGGAGTTTGTTGACGGTCCTTAAGTACTAAAATTAATAAAATAAACATGAAAAAGGATCAATATGAAACAAACATCTAGAATTAGGGTTTTATCTGACAGAATTCCACGAGCTTTGGTGTTTATCTATTTCTGCAGGGAGTTATCAGAAAATATGGAGAGAAGGCCCACATGTCATGTTTACAACGAGATAATTACGTGCCGTGCAATTTTCCTCAATCTAGAAGGATCCAGAAGCCACGGGAACGAACGGGAAGCGAATCGGGCTCGGGAGCTGGGCGGCCGCCCACCCCCCTTGGGCGCCCGCCCTAGCCAAGAGGCCAATCAGGACTCTGCTTCGGGACAAGACTCCACCGACCTAAAGGATCAATCTAAACCATACAATCTATGTCAGTTTGATCCAATGGCTCACGTTCACTTGAGGGGACTATAAAACCAGACCCCCTGGCCCCTGGAGGAGAGGAGGAGAAATCATTATTCAGAGGTAGCCATCAAAGTTAGGGTTTAGATCTCTCTCCCACAGAGAATTAGAATTAGCTACTCCCTAATCCTTCAAGTTTAGAGGTTGATTAGATAGCAATTAGAGAAGTAGAGCACTACGCTCTGGATTCGGATCTTCGGTAATAAAGATTGGTATTATTCATATCTTTCTCTAATTCTATTGTTCTAATTGCATTATGTCTCTAATTATTATGCTCTTAGTTTGCTCTAGTTCTATATTTGATATAGTTCTAATTGATAACGAGTTTATGTATAAGTTTGCAAAGCGCTTAGCTCTTGACGCGAGGGAGTTAGGTGATAGATCACATGTGAGCGTGGTGCTTAGATGTTATTTATCTGCAAATGTATCCTATTGGCCGAGTCGTGTGGTAGTTCGCGATAGTGACAGCTTCGTTGATTCTTATATAGTCCACCCTCTGTTGATAGGACAGGCAGAACCGGTATTGTGGAGTAAGTCATGCGATGTTCTGATTTACTTTATCAATGTTCCTTATACATGAATGAAGAGTCTTTTATGCTATATATGATCTTGTAGATAACTAGAGTAGATTATGACTTAGTAGTTAGTAGATAACTTAGAATCCATTCTCTAGCTAATCCGACATCACCTACATATATGAGGAGTAGTCTATTTTCTAATCGCTGTGCTCTTTATCCCATGAACTTATACTTTATTATCATTATCTTTATGGTTTACCCGCTGCTAAAGTATGTGACTGTGTGACGAGTTTCTTATTAGTAATCATGTTCTTGCAAGTTTATCTCTAGTCTATGCCTTGATAGATTTTGTCCCTTGATTTAATTCCATCTCCTTAGATCCCTAGATCAAAATTATAAATAACGATACCTGGAATACTTATCCTGGTGAAATGCTACAATGAGGTGTTTTATCTGTGCGCTTGCGGATAGAATAGATTATTTTCTAAAGAGCCTTTACATTTATAAATACCTTTGTACACTCTGGCGCCATGCTATGGATGACAACCTAGTATCTAAGTGGTGTTAGCTAGTGTCAACAGAGCATGACATGCTCGGGGACCGGTTGGCCATTTCCATTCAGTCGCAAACAAGTGTGACACGCCCTCGGCTTGGAAAATGCAATTGCATAACCTCTAATTGGATAATTTTAACTATTTAGACCTTGCTACAAGGCTCATACTGCGCCTTCCAGCAAGCTCGGAGACTACATCGGTATGATGCATCTGGCGATGCATCTCAGTATCAGATTTTCTATGAAGACTTTTTCTTTTTTGACCCTGGCACCACGTGCCTATGTCACTGTTGACGGTGGATATACCATAGAAATCCACATACAAAACACCGTCAACATGCCTCAGTTGCAAGGGGAAACGACATGACATGAACATATTTTATCCATAACTAGTTCCACTTGTACTCTTAGCTTGTTTATGCAGGAACAACAAATTCAAGACATTATTTGACAAAGCCAACATCAGAATCATCAAGAGGAGATCGAGGGGACAACAGGTGACACCCTGGGCCCACAGGGAGGGGGTCGCCCGACCACTCTTTGGTGGGACCCAGGTGTGCCACCTAGTCCACCGACATAAGGGACCCCTGTGGACACTGCTGGTGGGCCCAGAGGCCCAGAAGTGGGGTCGCCCGACCCCACATCAAAGGCGGTTCCAGGGTCGGTGGCCTCCCACCGACCTTCCCCACATGTCCCACATGTTGATTTGCCCCTGCCGTTGATCAAATGGCGGTTGTGAGGTCGGTTTGATCCAAGGGTGGAGAGAAGATGTCACGCGGATCGATGACGTGGCGATGGAGTAACCCCTACTCCATCTCCCTCTATAAAAGGCAGCCTCCATCCTTCATTTCAAGTGTGCAATTCCAAGGCCAAGTGCATTACAAGTTCCAAGCATACAAGTAGAGTAGTAGTTAGTCTAGAGTGGGAGTTAGAGTCGAGTCGAGCGAAGCTCGGGGTCTCCGGAGTCGTCTTCTGGAGAGTCTGGTATAGCTCTTGTACCTTTCTACTTTTGTAAGACTTTCCTTTTATTAATATATTATTCTTACTTTACTTTACTGAGTTCTTACTTAGTGCAAGTCTTTTAGTCTTGTTGTGCATTTACTTTAGTAATATAGTTGTCTTAGTGAAGTTAGTGACCTGTAACCACTCCTGTGTGTGCATCATCGTCCTATCTTGTATAGGAGCTCTAGCTAGCTGCAACTAGTTAGCGTTGTAGGATTAAGTGTGAGCGTGGTGCTCATACTTAAGATTACCTTTGATTACCGCTGGCTTGAACGGAAAGTAGGAGCGCACTCCCTAGTAGGTGACAGATCGTGGGCGGCATTAGGTTCTCCTCACGTACAGGCTAGTTCTTAAAAGGTAAGGCGTCCATAAGCCCAATAGTCGCTTTCGGTAAGGGGTTAGGTGAAAAACCTTCTAAGCGTCTTACCAGCTCGGCTATCCCTCGCACACAGTTAGTAAGGCTCTAGCGTAGTTAAGACAATTATCTATTAAAGTAAGTCACAGAAGTCAAGTTAGATACATAGGAGTCCTTTACTCACTCGTTGTCCTCCCACCTAGCTAACTCT
The DNA here is from genome assembly GCF_000003195.3 of Sorghum bicolor. Taxonomy (NCBI): domain Eukaryota; kingdom Viridiplantae; phylum Streptophyta; class Magnoliopsida; order Poales; family Poaceae; genus Sorghum; species Sorghum bicolor. The sequence goes on along the minus strand of NC_012874.2, from coordinate 36,907,884 downwards.
ACCATTTACCTTTAGCATAGGACCTTGGATTCACCACTACCCTTCCTATTCGTTATTTAACACCCTTATTCACTAGTTGATACTAGATAACTCAAGGAATCTCATTCCCCTTTTTGTTAAACACACTTAGCCGCTTTCCCTTGGGAAAATATAAATTACGATACCTTGGAATACTCCTTGGTGAAGTGCTACAGCGGTACATTCTGTGCGCTTGCGGAATTATCCAATAGTAAATAGAGTTACCCTACCAGGGCACTTCTGGCGCCGTCGCCGATATCCGGTGGTTGCGTTAAGAAGTGTCAACAAGCATTTCTGGCGCCGTTGCCGGGGAGAGCGTCTGTCTAAGAGTTTTAACAAAAAGAGAATCCAGAGTTTGCTAGTTATCAAGTAGTGATAGGGATAACCCATCACTTGTCTTGTCTTCCTTTATTGTGAAGCCTGACAGTGTATGAGCGGTTTCCAATTGCCGTCAAACTTCGTTGAAGATCCTGAGCAACTGTTGAGGAGAACTAGACGTCGTCAAGTTCCACCTCAAAGGTTCATCTCGAACCTGAATCCGTTAGAGGAAGGAGTATCTGCACCGGTTATCAAAGAAGCTATGGCCCAGAAGACCATCTCTGAGTACTCTGCGCCGTCGGCTGACAATGTCGCCACGGGTCCGCAGCTTAACTTGGGGGATGCGACTTTTGAGTTGAAGCCTGCGCTTATCAATATGGTGCAAGCTAATCCCTTCTGTGGAAAGCCACACGAGGATGCCAATGCCCATCTCCAACACTTCTTGGAGGTGTGCGGCACCTTCACCATCAAGAATGTCGCCGCAGACGCCATCCGTCTTCGCCTCTTCCCATTCTCGTTATTGGGGAAGGCGAAGCAATGGTTCTACGCCAACAAGGGTGAAGTGACCACGTGGGAGAGGTGCGCCAATGCATTTCTCAAGAAGTTCTTTCCGATGGGCAAGACCAGCGCCCTTCGTGGAAAGATTTCCAGCTTCCAACAGCAAGCAGATGAGACGATTCCCGAAGCATGGGAACGTCTGCAGGAGTACATTCGCGCCTGTCCTCATCATGGGATAGAGGAGTGGCTCCTAATCCAAGGTTTCTACCATGGCCTGACCGGTTTGGCCCGTAGTCATCTTGATGCTGCCGCTGGAGGAGCATTCTTGCAACACAATGTCAAGGATGCCAAGGACCTCATTGAAAAGATGGTTATAAACCAAGGATGGAATGAGGAACGCCTCCAACCCAAGAGAAGAGGTGTCCATGCCTTGAATGAGGTGGACATGCTCTCTGCTAAGATGGACCTCTTAATGAAGAAGATGGAAGAAAGTTCCAAGCAAGAGACCATTCAACCTTACGCCACTGCACGGGCCATTGAATCTGATTCATGGTGCGAAGTGTGCGGAGGAGATGATCATTCGGGAAACAATTGTCCCAAAACAAAGGAGGAAGTGAGCTTCATCAACAACAACAACAATGGGTACCGGCCCCAACAACAGCAATGGAACTCGCGCCCCTTCTACCAAGGTAATCAAGGTAATGGTTACAATCAAAATTTCAATAATTCTTTTGGTAACCAACCTTCTCTTAGAGATCTTGTCTTAGGCCAATCTAAAATCAATGATAGCATTAACAAGAAAATGATGGCTAATGATAAGATCCTTGAAAACTTAAGTGAAAAGTTGGATAGCTTTAACTCTGCTATGAAAAATCAGTTGAGCTTTAACAAAATGCTAGAAACACAATTAGCTCAATTAGTAGCAGCTGTCCCATCCTTCGAGCAAGGTAAGATCCCAGGGAAACCTGAGGACCCAATTGAAGGAGTTAAACTAGTTACTACGAGGTTCGGTAAGCCTCCGGTACAATCCAACTGGAGCTATCTTCTGGATTCGCCCTTCATCACCAAGAAGGACGACCCAGGCCTGCCGACCATCACCTGTGAGATCGGACCGCAAATCTTCCACAACGCCTTCTGCGACCTTGGATCGGGTGTCAACATCATGGCCAAGGTAACTTATGATAATTTGCTAGGGGGGCCTTTGCACCCCACATTTGTTCGTTTGCAGATGGCAGATCAGACGATCAGGTTCCCTGAAGGGTTGGCAAGGGACATACTGGTAAAAGTTCAAGACGACTACGTCCCTGCCGACTTCATCATTCTAGATATGGGATCCAATAATGATGTCTCGATCATCTTGGGAAGGCCATTCCTCAACACGGTCAATGCAGTCATCTATGTGGGGTCCGGCCAGATTCACCTCCAATTCCCAGGATGGAAGGTAAAATGTCCATTCAATGGTTATAAAGCTAACATGCAGGTGAAGGACAAAGAACCTCCGACTAAGCCTCGCCACATCCGACGCCGAAGGGACAAGAGAGGTAAGTCGGCCAAAAGGGCCGAAAAGAAAGAAGAGGAACCTGCTGAACCAAAAATCAATACCAAGCAAGTATGGCGGGAGAAAGAGGTGCAATCAAGGTCCACGTCTCCGGGACCATCTGATGCACCCGAAGGATGAACAAGATGGAGAGGTCCTGCTCTACGGACCTAAAACATGGAGCCCTTGCTGATAAGGTAAATCAGTAGTTATCCCATATTTATTTTCTGCATTTCAATTTCTACTATTCACTTTTCAATTGCATTCTTACTTTGAATTTTGCATATCTTATTTCGACAAAATGTTTAGCCATAATAAATAAAATCTTGAGAATAACTTGTCATAAAAATTTGAGCTGCTGGAGCTCCCAAAGGGGGGTCGCCCGACCCCACCTTGGGGCCCACTTCACCACATTTCAACCTTGCTAGTCATAGAAGTTCCAACCCAGCACTTGGATGCTCTGGGAGCTCCAATGTGGGGGTCGGCCGACCCCCATATTGGCCCCACTTGCCTCCTACTGGCCACCATTTGAATCACAATGGAGTCCTATGCTTGTAACACTAGCTAAAGTTTGAAAAAGAGTGGTCCCTTGATCCTTTACTTTAGTCATAAGATGCTCCTTTCATCTTTGATTCTTTTGGGACCACTCCACTAGCTTAAATTCTGCAAAGTGGTCACCTAGGCATGCTTGAGTGCTCCCATGGTCCATAGGAATCACTTTAGACATGTCTCCACTTTTGCCATTCATCTTTTACCTTTCACAAAGCACTAAAACAGGGACTCTCATAAACAATTTGAAAACTTTTGGTCCACACCTAGCCTTTACTTTTCTGGACAATCAATGACACAATGTTTAAAGTGGAGGAGGGGCTAGGATGGGGGTCGGCCGACCCCCATTTTGGACCATCTCTGCAAAATCTTGAAAGCATGCAGAATGGTTCCCTGTATAAAGCTAAATTCAAATTCAAAGTGCTTCTAGGGGGGGTCGGCCGACCCCTATATTGTGGGTCCACTACTTGCCCTTCTCCCCCTATAAATACCACAGCATTGTGAGCTCAACTCCACACCCAAAACCACCAGAACCATTTCGAGCTCACAATCCTTTCTCTTCTCTCTTTGTTACAAGCCATTTCTCAAGTTTAGTTTAGAAATAGTCATCAAAACAAAAACCCAAAAAGATTCCCCTTGCATAGTAGTAGTAGTAGGAGCTTGGTTTGCCTCACTTGTGTAGGAGGATGAAGAAGCATATCTTCGGCAAGTTCAAGAAAGCAAAGGGTGAGAGCTCTTCTCAAGGCTCTCACCATGCTCATGGAAGGGAGGAAGAAGAAGGTTACCATGGGATGGTACCCTACGAGCCTCCATCAAGGATGAGAGAGCCCGAGAGCGGCCTCATGTTAAGCCAAGAAGAGTTGCAAAAGTACTACATCATCCGAGAGGGTCTCTTCCTACACACTAGCATCATCGATCCGGACCTTTTGGCCCGCACAGGTATGGATGTTGAATTCGATAAGGTGTTTAGAGCAATTGGTTGGAGTAGTTTTTGGCAAGTGCCTGAATTTGGAAAAGAATTGCTTGCTAAGGAATTTCTATGCACCCTAAAACTCACAAATAATGGAATATCTTTTCGCATGTGTGAGCAAGAACATCAATTAAATTGGAGTTTGCTAAACACTGCTTTAGGGTGTGAACATGAATGTGAACTTGATCTAGATCATGCCAGTAGAATGTTCGATAAATTTAGATTCTGGAAAGCAATTTCTGGCTCTAATGATTGTTCAAATCCTACTCCCATTGAAATCCATAATCCAACCTTGCGCTTTCTTCACTTCTGGATCATGTGCACTCTATATCCTGGCATGGGAACTGATACTTTAATTGATGATGAACTTAAAATTCTCTATGCCATGGTTAGTAAAGGTCTCCCCTGTGAAACTGCTAGTGAACTATTGGCTTAACTCTATTGAGTATGGGAAGCCCATCTATTTCACATCCTTTATTACTCGAATAGCCGATACTTTTGGATTACTTGAATCACATTATTTTGAAGACATTGGCTATGTTAGAGGAGTGGTAGATGAGAACTTCTTTATCAATGCTAACATGCTCATAAGAGATCCAAATGGTGAACTTAAAATGATTTATCCGGGCTATACAACCGAAATTCCTCTCCCATGTGCGAGGCGCCGGTTGTATGGGGTCCGCACACTTACCATTAGACTAGCCCGAGTGGCAAGTCCAGATGTTGCAGGGACACGCAGGGTGACAAGAAGGATGATGCAAGCCGCCCAGATGGAGCAAGGAGGATCCTCGCACCATGACGTTGAAGAGGGCGATGAAGCGATGTCAGTGGATGCTTCAGACTCCATGGGTCTACCTCCACAACGCACTCCACGCCCAAGGGACAGGGCTAGGCGTCACCAGCCCACAGGTATGGACAGTCTCATTAATGACATGGGCGAATTGCAGATTGGGCAAGAAGCAACATTGCAACTGGCGTTACAAAACGGCCAACATATCCGACGTGTGCGAGAGGGAGACGCACAACGCTGGGCTGGATGGTACCAAAATTTCCCGCCACCACAGTGAGCGAAGATCTAGCTTGGGGGAGATCCTCTCCCCCACTAAGGTAAGTATTCTATCCTATTTATTTTCATGCATTTTATCATTCTTACTTAAAAAAAATAAATATTTATTAGCATTTCCCTTTATCATATATGCTTCATGTATGTTTATATCCCTCATGGAAATTATGACTAGTTGCTTGTTAAATGTTTCTCTAGTGCCTAGTATACAACTTAGTATTTCTCTAAGTATGGATCACTTAGCTCACTTAAACTGCCATGAACCTAAAAACTTTGTGGGTTGCAAGTGCTAGAACTAAGTCTAAGTTGTTGTGGGACATGAGATAGTAAGACAAGAGCTACTATAATATTTTTCTAAGCATGCATGATTATCAGAGATTTATTCTTAAAATGATCAAAACCTTAATTGTTCCTCAATGGTGATGAATTCCTACCACAGCCATATCTACTTTACATAATTGCAACCTTTCCACATAAGCTATTTGCTTTGTGTTGAGTGTCGTCAAGTCTTGTTGACCCTTGTTAAGAGACTTTTCATGCTCCTAAGATCAAGATCACGTACACACCACATATATATATGCTACTTCTACACTGGAAGTACGCAACCACATGTATTTCGCATCCACTAAATAGGTTGCTCCATACTCTAAATGATAGAACATCTCTCTAAGCATTATTTGGTAAATGAGACATCAAAAGGCTAGGCAAAATGAAATAAAAAGATGGACATGTGCAAGTCCACAGAAAAAGAAAATTGAGCACATGAAAGCTCATATATAAAAAAAAAAGAAGAAAAAAAATGCTAGCCATGTCTCAATACATAGAGAGTCTATCAAATAAAGGAGCAACCTAGTCCACCATATATCACACTTGCACATCTTGATCTGGGAGTATGACACTTCTCTTCAAGGATCCGAGCTTTGACTTCGCAATACATGCAAAGTAAGTATGCTATCTCCTTTCATCCCTACCTTGAACTCCACATAAGCCTTTTAGAAATAGGATGAAATAGAGAAGGCAACTCTTACCATATGCCTTGGTGAGGAATCATACACCATTTGAGTGACATGAGAGAACCATAAGAGGAACATTTAAGCTTTCTTTTGAAAATATCACAAAACCTCTGATATGAAACTTGCTAAGAATGAGAAAGTTAGTGCTCAAGTCAAACTGTTCTGTCTCTCAACCACCTAAGACAAAGGAAAAGCCATAAGCCCCATAAGGGACTAAGGTAATAGGGGTAAGTTTACATAGCTAAATTTTTCATGCAAAGAGAAGAACTTTGTTGTACACATGGTACTCTTGAAATGTGAACATAGTAACAATACCTGATCCACCGAGGCTAAGTTTGATTGTTTGCTCGGGACGAGCAAAGGTTAAGCTTGGGGGATCTTGTTGACGGTGGATATACCATAGAAATCCACATACAAAACACCGTCAACATGCCTCGGTTGCAAGGGGAAACGACATGACATGAACATATTTTATCCATAACTAGTTCCACTTGTACTCTTAGCTTGTTTATGCAGGAACAACAAATTCAAGACATTATTTGACAAAGCCAACATCAGAATCATCAAGAGGAGATCAAGGGGACAACAGGTGACACCCTGGGCCCACAGGGAGGGGGTCGCCCGACCCCTCTTTGGTGGGACCTAGGTGTGCCACCTAGTCCACCGACATAAGGGACCCCTGTGGACACTGCTGGTGGGCCCAGAGGCCTAGAAGTGGGGTCGCCCGACCCCACATCAAAGGCGGTTCCAGGGTCGGTGGCCTCCCACCGACCTTCCCCACATGTCCCACATGTTGATTTGCCCCTGCCGTAGAATTAGAGAAGTAGAGCACTACGCTCTGGATTCGGATCTTCGGTAATAAAGATTGGTATTATTCATATCTTTCTCTAATTCTATTGTTCTAATTGCATTATGTCTCTAATTATTATGCTCTTAGTTTGCTCTAGTTCTATATTTGATATAGTTCTAATTGATAACGAGTTTATGTATAAGTTTGCAAAGCGCTTAGCTCTTGACGCGAGGGAGTTAGGTGATAGATCACATGTGAGCGTGGTGCTTAGATGTTATTTATCTGCAAATGTATCCTATTGGCCGAGTCGTGTGGTAGTTCGCGATAGTGACAGCTTCGTTGATTCTTATATAGTCCACCCTCTGTTGATAGGACAGGCAGAACCGGTATTGTGGAGTAAGTCATGCGATGTTCTGATTTACTTTATCAATGTTCCTTATACATGAATGAAGAGTCTTTTATGCTATATATGATCTTGTAGATAACTAGAGTAGATTATGACTTAGTAGTTAGTAGATAACTTAGAATCCATTCTCTAGCTAATCCGACATCACCTACATATATGAGGAGTAGTCTATTTTCTAATCGCTGTGCTCTTTATCCCATGAACTTATACTTTATTATCATTATCTTTATGGTTTACCCCCTGCTAAAGTATGTGACTGTGTGACGAGTTTCTTATTAGTAATCATGTTCTTGCAAGTTTATCTCTAGTCTATGCCTTGATAGATTTTGTCCCTTGATTTAATTCCATCTCCTTAGATCCCTAGATCAAAATTATAAATAACGATACCTGGAATACTTATCCTGGTGAAATGCTACAATGAGGTGTTTTATCTGTGCGCTTGCGGATAGAATAGATTATTTTCTAAAGAGCCTTTACATTTATAAATACCTTTGTACACTCTGGCGCCATGCTATGGATGACAACCTAGTATCTAAGTGGTGTTAGCTAGTGTCAACAGAGCATGACATGCTCGGGGACCGGTTGGCCATTTCCATTCAGTCGCAAACAAGTGTGACACGCCCTCGGCTTGGAAAATGCAATTGCATAACCTCTAATTGGATAATTTTAACTATTTAGACCTTGCTACAAGGCTCATACTGCGCCTTCCAGCAAGCTCGGAGACTACATCGGTATGATGCATCTGGCGATGCATCTCAGTATCAGATTTTCTATGAAGACTTTTTCTTTTTTGACCCTGGCACCACGTGCCTATGTCACTGTTGACGGTGGATATACCATAGAAATCAACATACAAAACACCGTCAACATGCCTCGGTTGCAAGGGGAAACGACATGACATGAACATATTTTATCCATAACTAGTTCCACTTGTACTCTTAGCTTGTTTATGCAGGAACAACAAATTCAAGACATTATTTGACAAAGCCAACATCAGAATCATCAAGAGGAGATCGAGGGGACAACAGGTGACACCCTGGGCCCACAGGGAGGGGGTCGCCCGACCCCTCTTTGGTGGGACCCAGGTGTGCCACCTAGTCCACCGACATAAGGGACCCCTGTGGACACTGCTGGTGGGCCCAGAGGCCCAGAAGTGGGGTCGCCCGACCCCACATCAAAGGCGGTTCCAGGGTCGGTGGCCTCCCACCGACCTTCCCCACATGTCCCACATGTTGATTTGCCCCTGCCGTTGATCAAATGGCGGTTGTGAGGTCGGTTTGATCCAAGGGTGGAGAGAAGATGTCACGCGGATCGATGACGTGGCGATGGAGTAACCCCTACTCCATCTCCCTCTATAAAAGGCAGCCTCCATCCTTCATTTCAAGTGTGCAATTCCAAGGCCAAGTGCATTACAAGTTCCAAGCATACAAGTAGAGTAGTAGTTAGTCTAGAGTGGGAGTTAGAGTCGAGTCGAGCGAAGCTCGGGGTCTCCGGAGTCGTCTTCTGGAGAGTCTGGTATAGCTCTTGTACCTTTCTACTTTTGTAAGACTTTCCTTTTATTAATATATTATTCTTACTTTACTTTACTGAGTTCTTACTTAGTGCAAGTCTTTTAGTCTTGTTGTGCATTTACTTTAGTAATATAGTTGTCTTAGTGAAGTTAGTGACCTGTAACCACTCCTGTGTGTGCATCATCGTCCTATCTTGTATAGGAGCTCTAGCTAGCTGCAACTAGTTAGCGTTGTAGGATTAAGTGTGAGCGTGGTGCTCATACTTAAGATTACCTTTGATTACCGCTGGCTTGAACGGAAAGTAGGAGCGCACTCCCTAGTAGGTGACAGATCGTGGGCGGCATTAGGTTCTCCTCACGTACAGGCTAGTTCTTAAAAGGTAAGGCGTCCATAAGCCCAATAGTCGCTTTCGGTAAGGGGTTAGGTGAAAAACCTTCTAAGCGTCTTACCAGCTCGGCTATCCCTCGCACACAGTTAGTAAGGCTCTAGCGTAGTTAAGACAATTATCTATTAAAGTAAGTCACAGAAGTCAAGTTAGATACATAGGAGTCCTTTACTCACTCGTTGTCCTCCCACCTAGCTAACTCTACCATTTACCTTTAGCATAGGACCTTGGATTCACCACTACCCTTCCTATTCGTTATTTACCACCCTTATTCACTAGTTGATACTAGATAACTCAAGGAATCTCATTCCCCTTTTTGTTAAACACACTTAGCCGCTTTCCCTTGGGAAAATATAAATTACGATACCTTGGAATACTCCTTGGTGAAGTGCTACAGCGGTACATTCTGTGCGCTTGCGGAATTATCCAATAGTAAATAGAGTTACCCTACCAGGGCACTTCTGGCGCCGTCGCCGATATCCGGTGGTTGCGTTAAGAAGTGTCAACAGTCACCTACTACCAGGCTCGAGGACTAAGTGGGCACACTTCACCTTGCGGTGAACTTGTTTGATTTTGGCAGACTTTACTATGTAGAAAAGTAAAGTGGGCACACTTCACCAAGAAAGAAATTTTTTTTTTGATTAAGAGCACCATGCATTCTTCGAACAACCTGCTTCTTCGATGTTAATGTTGATCAACTGTCTTTTGAGTTGGTCAAAATACAGTTGCAACTGATTGGGCAACTTTCATGCTGATCGAAGATGTCAAGCCTTGCTGGTCGAAGAAGCTCAAGACGGCGTGTTACATCACAATACATAGTGCTCGGGGACTAGCTGTGGGGGTATAAACTCCTATACCCTTACGGCTAGACTTGGGCCAGGAGACTTGGTCCATCACGAGACAGTTCAAGGCTTGATCCAACTGCTCGGAGTTTCACGCAAGGAAACAAGACGTGGAGATCAAGCCAGATTCTAGTCGGTTAGAATAGAAATTGATATCGTGTTATCTATGGCAATTGTAACCGACCAGGATTAGTTTCCGGATCTGTAACCCTACCCTCTAGACTATATAAAGAGAGGCAAGGGACCCCCCTAGATCAACTCATCTCAACTCAACACAATCCACAGCAATGCAATCAGACACAGGACGTAGGTATTACGCCCACACGGTGGCCGAACCTGGATAAAATCCTTGTCTGTATCTTGCATCACCATCAAGTTCATAGCTTGCGCACCTGTCTGCCGATAAACTACTACCATGGGTATACCCCAAGGTAGACTGTCGACCAACTTTCGTCGACAGGTTTATACCCCTACACTCTTGGTGGTTGCCACCACCTAGACGACTTAGAGCAGCGGAGGAGGATTGGCACGAGTTGGTGATTGTTCGTGGCCATCTCTCGGTGATTATGAGGGGCTCTTGTGCCCTTCCCAATGGAGTGCAAAAGGCAACTCTAGTGGATTGCTTGTGTCCTTGAGCTACCTCACTTGTGGATAGGTTCTTATGGTGTTCTACGTGAGAACGAGGTGTGTGCAATATCTCTTAGCCACTGAACCACCAAGTGTTGGTCGACATAATGGGGACTAGCGTGTCGGTAAGCACGTGAACCTCAAGAGAAAAATCTTTGTTCCATCTTTTGTGTTTGATTAGATTTCTCCCAGTGATTGGTCTTCATCATATTGATTGATTCACTTGCCTCTACACAGCGGTATAAAGGTTACATCCTCTCTATTTATATTCCCGCTAAGTAGTGTAATTAGCTTTAGTTGCTAGCTTTGCCTTTTGTAGCTTAGTTCACTAGTCTAGCTTATAGTGACCTAGCTTTTGTGTGTCAAGTGATCTTAGTAACTAGAATTATTGGATAGGTAGCTTGCAACCCTTGTAGAGCTAGAGCAATTTTGCATTATGTATTTTGTTATACTAATCATTTGCTCTAGTGCTTTGTAGAATTTTTAAATAGGCTATTCACCCCTCCTCTAGCCATATTAAAACCTTTTTCATAAGTGTTTTAGCATTTAAATTTTAGTATAAACTTTCCCTACTAAATGCCTACTAGTGAGAATTTCCTAGTGCTATGACTACTAGTAGTATTTTACTACTAATTAAAAAACACTAGGAGAACTCTACCATTTTGGCAGTGATGACAAGGATTTTGCCATGCTATATAGGTTAATGTAGTAGTGTTTAGAAGATAATTTGCTTTGTTATTTCTTAAATTTTATTGAAAATTTTCATTTTTCAATTATCTTTGTATGTGCTAATGGACCAAGGACTATGTCTCACTACTATCTTATGGCACTCCCAACACAGAAACCATCATGGTTTCTATAGACATTAATTGTAGTGTCACCTAAGCATTTTGCTGATGTGGCAAGGTAGTTATTGAAGAGAGAGAACAAAAATCATAGAAACTAGATCTAAGTTAGAAACCATGTCTACACGAAATCCTAGACATGAAGTGATATGATTGGCTGAGAATGGAGAGAGAATGAATGTGATTGGATAAAAAAAAATATTCTATAGGAACTATCCATTGGAACTATAGTTTCTATAGTGTCTATAAAAATTAATAGGTATAGAAACTACATGGTTTCTAGCATTGGGAGTGCCCCTAAAAACTGCAAAGATGTAACACTCCGATGCAACTTTCCCTTAGCCCTTTTAACAAGCGATGACAATAATAATTACCTTGGTTAAAGCAACTTAGTACTCCCTGTGTCCCATAATATGTCATGCACGTATTTTAAAATTCAAACCTTGTTATCTTTAATCAATAATTACTCGAGTTTATTCTTCAAAAGTAGCTTGCCATATCAGATTTGCATTTAGAAATAGGTACAATGATTAAAATTTTGTTGTCATAAACTATATATTATAAGAAAAATTAGCGGTTGAAATATGATAGCATACCGCACTAAGTCAAATCATGGTTTATATTTTGAGATGAAGGGAGTAGTATACACTAGCAGATTTCTCATAATACTACACAATGGTCATAAAATTTTTCTTATGAGATTTGGCTCTTTTAAAAACATATTTTATGTATCATTTTTAGGATCCCGAGATCCCTCCTTAAATTCGCACTAACTGCTTAACATTGATAACGTTTCGTGTAGACCATCCATTTTGTGTACATTGGGAGTTTTCTCCTAATACCTCAGAATTGGAATAATTTCTTTTGCGATTTGGCCCTTCTAAATACATAATTTATGTACCACTTCTTAGTGTTCCCAAAATCCCTCCTTGAATTCGCACTAACTGCTTAACGTTAATAAAGTTTCATGTAAAACACCTTTTGTGTACATTGGAAGTTTTCTCATAATACCTTACAATTGGCATAATTATATTTTCCTTTTACCATTTGGCCCTTCTAGATACATATTTTATGTACAACTTCTTAGTGATCCCGAGATCTCTCCTTGAATTCGCACTAACTGCTTAACATTGATAATGTTTCGTGTAGACCACCTTTTGTGTACATTGGGCGTTTTCTCATAATACCTCACAATTGGCATAATTATATTTTCCTTTTGTGATTTGGCCCTTCTAGATACATATTTTATGTACCACTTTCTTAGTGATCCCGAGATCCCTCCTTCAATTCGCACTAACTGCTATGTATTTTTTTTGTGCAAATGGAAGATGTATCCTACTTTTCATGTACATGTATGCGTATGTAGTAAGAAAGGAAAAACACGATCTGTGTTTGGAATGTGATAATTGAAACAACCATTACCATGCGCTAGAGTAAGGTATGAGATAGCTAAAGCACACATTATTAAGAACACATAAACTTTTCTTTCTTAGTAATGTTCCATAATAAAATAATAATTCTTTTCTTTTCAAAAGAAACTCAAAATTAGCCCTGGGTTTGCGCCCACCGTTTTATACACCGATAACGTTGCTACTCTGCATGTGATAGAAATCTATAGCCCAAAGCTAACATATTTTATTTTTTCATTGGCAGCGTTTGCCAAGGCATCTTATCTTTGTTCCGGTAGCATCCACAGTACACAAAGAGCGCCTTGCAAGCATATGTCACGTTTCCACTAGCGTGTCTTCATAAGTGAAACTAGCCTGCAAAATGTGATGGGTGCAGCAATAATGACAAACCATACCTATATCACCCAATGTTGTGTGTCGCCCACCGTAGGCGCCTACCATACATCATCGCTTGATCTCGACCGCCCATTCACCTGATCCCACCCCACATTCCATACTCATGATGACGTGTCACCCTTTGTGCCGTCGGTCACCTGGGTCTGTGTACACCCGCTGGGTGCACCTAGGGGCGGTCCTAGTTGACTGGGTGGGTGGTTCGGTAGTTGGCGCAATGGGAGCGCGCGGCCGCGCGGTGAAAAGAAGCGGGCCGCAAGGGGAGGAGGAACAAAACGACTGGCTGTCCGAACGGGGACGCCTGGTTCCTCTCATTCCCCTTCCACCTCTCTCTCTCTCTCTCCTCCCACTTCTCGCCCTCTCTCTCTTGCGCGCGCGTGACCACCTCCCTCCACGGGCTGCGCGGCGCTGGGAGCAGCAGCGGCAGCACCCACCGACTGATCGCCGGTGGGGCGGGGCGGGGGCGATCTGATGCCGGCGCGGCGGTGATGGCTGCGCCGTCCGGCGGTGGGGGCGGCGGTGCGGGGGAGGGCTCCTCCTCGGCCGCCGCAGCTGCGACGATCGGGGCCCACGGGGTGGACCAAGGTGAGCAACCCCTGCTCCTGCTCCTGCTCCCCCTCCTCCTCGGGCTCTGGTGTTTGCTCTCGGCGAAGCGTTTGTGCTGGAGCGCGGCTGGCCTCGGTCGGATTGGGCGAGCCCCGTGGTGGCCGTACGTGTTTGGGCGGGTCGGGGGGAAGCCGTGTTTCACGGCGAGTAGTGGTAGGGAGTCTTGGATCGCTTGCGCGCGCGCGGGCGCGCAGAACCGGGCAATGCCGAGGTCGCCTGGGTGTCGGTCGCGCCGTCGCGCGTGCTGCGTTGGAGGGCTTCGGTTAATTATTATATTGTGTGGCGGTGGCGTTATAACCCTCTCCGTCGGTGCCTGTCCGAGTACGCGATTCACTAAGCACCTATTCGTTTTGGCGTTTAGCCGATTCAAGAAATTGGTCGTGTGTGTGATTGGGCGATAGGCTGTCAAAAGACTGTCTTTCAGCAGTCTCATGGCTGGCGGATTGATTTGATTGACGCGCTGTAGCCTGTAGCAATGCAGTCTGTAGGTGCGGAGTTTATCTGTATACTGATTTGAGGTGTTTTTAGTGAAGAAGGAGCATAATCAATTGGGGGAGTTCGCACCCTTCATGTATGATGAATGTCTCTTAGTGAATTGGGAAACTTCACACTTTTCATGTAAGATAAGATAGGAAGGACAATCAGTTGCACTTCCAGGCAATGCTGTCTTGTTGTGCTGTACAGCTTGTGTAAGATTTGGCATTGGAGAGAGGTCCACAATTTTATTTGGAAGTGGTCTTTAAGTTGGATGTTAATTGTTTTGCTCATTTTCTGAGGTTTCTAGTAAAGGCATGGGGTTGCTGCTGTTTCTTTGTTTGTTCTTAGAGGACAGGCACATGGGGCTTTGTTGTTTTGAGCCTTTGGAGTTCTTTTCTGCAATATTGACATTACTAAAATGAAGTGCCGGTGCATTTGCTGTAGGTGTGGAGTGATGCCTATTTTACTCTTTCAAAGTACCTGATCTTTGCTAGGTTTATAATGTGTGGTGACTACTGATCAGTGGTGGTTTTCAGTGAAGGAGCATCCTCAATTGGGGAAGTTCACACTTTTCATGTAGGATAGGGGAAGTCTCTTAGTGAACTGGGAAACTTCACACTTTTCATGTATCATAGGGAAGGACAAATGGTTGCACTTCCTGTTTACCCAGGCAATACTTTCCTGGTTGTGCTGTAAAGCTTGTGTAAGATTTGGCATTTGAGAGGAGGCCCACAATTTTATTTGGAAATGGTCTTCAAGTTGGATGGTAAATGTTTGCTGAGGTTTCCATTAAGGGCATGGGTTGCTGCTGTTTCTTTAGTGGAAAGGTCATATTTTGTTTGTTCTTGGAGGACAGCTACATGGTGTTTTGATCCTTTTGAGTTCCTTTTCCACAAGGATGGATCGAGTTTGGAACGATGATATACGCGACCGTGTAGGGGTAGCACCAGTCGAAGAAAAGCTTGTTCAACATAGGTTGACTTGGTTTGGTCATGTCCAAAGGAGACCTTCAGTGTATTGTGGAGTCCTAAGTAGAGATACCAATGTGAGGAGAGGTAGAGGAAGACCGAAGCTGACATGGAGGGAGGCAATAAAAAGAGATTTAAAGGGTTGGAATATACCTAGAGATCTTTGTTTAGATAGGAGTGGTTGGAAAGCAGCTATCGACGTACCTGAACTGTGACTAGAGGCTCATGTTGGGTTTCAACTCTAGCCTACCCCAACTTGCTTGGGACTAAAAGGCTTTGTTGTTGTTGTTGTGAGTTCCTTTTCCAAAATGCTGACATGTCTAACATGAATATGGACATTTTTGTGTTCTTAGAATTAGAATTTCTGGTATCAGGAACTCAAGAATGATGAATAAAGGCAATTAACTGATCTATGGATATTTACATTCTGGAGATCCAGGTGGCAGTACTCACTCACTGGACACACACACTCCCAGTGGTGAGGCTAGCCCCTGGCTGCATGTGCTCCTGGTGAGGCAGTGACGCTCGCAGTCCCCTGGGGGCCACATGCAAGGGGTAGGGGCCAAGATAAGACATCATGTATTTTTGAGTTGAGACTTGAGAGAATGGATGGGCTAATGCTGTTGGGCTTGATTTGTGTGAGTGCTA
>NC_012874.2:36888729-36890472 GCF_000003195.3 Sorghum bicolor | reverse complement strand
GCACTGTCCAGAGGTCCATATTCATGTCCCAAACTCCATTTCTTTGCTGACTTGCTGCTAGAAGCCTGGAATACCATAATTAACAAGCAGCAACACTAATGCAGTCTTGATCTTGACACACCTTAACAGCAGCACTGCTGCAATAGCAAATAACTAACATTTAGCAGACCATAGCAGCCACGCAGCCAGCATATTACACAACCAAAGTCCATGTCCTGGTTAAACAGGCCCAAAAACAGAGTAACCAAACTGGTCGTCCATGTCCTGGTCGAACGACTAATCGCGATTAGTTGTCGACTAATTGGACGACTAGCTTTCTGGTCGAGTCGGACCTCCTAATCGAACACTTGGGACCGACAGGATGACTAATTGCGATTAATCGGATGACCTGAAAACATTGATGATTAGAATTGAAGATTGAAGTTCAACTGTACTTTGGTACTTTATTTGTGGACATTAAGGCTTGCACTTTGTATTTCTAGCACAACATTGAGTGTGGCAACATTTAGCCTATGGTCACCTAAAACTATTTCTGTTCATTTTTCATTCTTTCATTCTCTATATATGTTTGCCTGTAGAAATATCTTCCAATATTTTTACTGGAGTCAATTAATTCTGTGTTCACTGCTGCTACCAACAACTTCAGAAGCCGATTTTATTCTTCTCTTGAAGCTAACATAGCTTCAGTTTGGCTTTAAAGAACTGGCACATGGAACGATAACTCAAATGTTCGAAATAAATAAGTCGATAAAAAATTCTATATAATTATGGGGCCTGTAGGCTTAGTACATAATGATTGAGATTACAAGAGGGTTACATATATAGGGGCCCAAAGGGCCAGACCATACAAGCATTCACACATGGAAGGGCCTATCTGGTGGGAACACAACTAGGTAGTCTAACAGTCTAACACCCGACCGCAGTCGGAACGTCGCTAGGACGAACGTTCAGGCTGGAGCGGAACTCTAAAAAGACAGAGGAAGGGAGCCCTTTGGTGAAGACATCGGCGAACTGCGACGTGGTGGGAACGTGAAGAACACAGACAGCCCCAATGGCGACCCGTTCCCGGACGAAGTGGAGGTCAATTTCCACGTGCTTGGTGCGCTGATGTTGGACGGAGTTGGTGGAGAGGTAGACGGTGCTGACATTGTCGCAGTAGACGAGACAGACGGACTGCAGGGGCTGATGAAGCTCGTGCAGGAGCTGCTGCAGCCAGGATGCCTCGGCAACACCGTTGGCAACAGCCCGGTATTCGGCCTCGGCGCTGGACCGAGAGACGGTGTGTTGGCGCTTAGATGACCAGGAGATGAGGCTACCACCGAGGAAGACAGCATATCCGGAGGTGGAGCGACGGGTGTCGGGGCAGCCCGCCCAGTCCGCGTCGGTATAAACAGTGAGCTGAGTTGGAGCAGACCGTGGCATGACAAGTCCATGACCGGTGGTACCTTGTAGGTAGCGGAGGATACGTTTGGCAGCAACAAGATGTTCTTCCCGGGGATCATGCATGTGCAGGCAAACTTGCTGAACGGCATATGCAATGTCAGGCCGGGTGAATGTCAAATATTGGAGGGCGCCCACAAGGCTGCAGTAGGCAGTAGGGTCAGCCACAGAGGGACCGGCATCAGCAGGAATCTTAGCACAAGTGTCAACCGGTGTGGAACATGGTTTGCAGTTGCTCATGCCATGGCGAGTAAGTATGTCCAGACTCCAGAGTATATTGCCACTGTGAGAGGAAGAGTGTGT